>NW_019384527.1:286672-496265 GCF_000671375.1 Centruroides sculpturatus
TTTTTTTCGTAATCATTAAAACTCCCAATGAAACGCTTTATTTTACTTTCATCTTATAATGTAGGAGAACATAAGTTAATTGAGCCTAACGTGTCCATATGGGTGAGATTGGCCCTACACTTTTAGTTACTAACTAGAAAATAAATTAAATTATTCAAATTTATGATATTCCTGTATGATCTTTTTTATTCATATAAAATTTTATTTTACTATCTCATCCCGGAATTTCCCGGGATCCCAGGAAAAGAAATTATTTTTCCCGTAATCCCGGTGGAGGCAAATTTCCTGGGAAATGAGAAACCCTAAGTGGTACCTCTTATAATGTACGCCTTAAATAACAGACTGGCTACAAACAACGGACTTTCCGTTCGGCAGTTACGTGATGCGAACAACAGACTTTCTGCGAACAAGTGCGAATGATGTTTCCACTCTTTTGCCATTGCCAATGACAATCTGTTATTTTTATAATATATCAGTATTATTAGAATATATTATTAGTATATCTGAAGTACAGAGCCCCCATTGGGATTCGGCTTGCTCCCTTGTTTATTATGTACATCACCTCAGTGCAGGGTATTTACATTTATTCAAGTGTTTTGCAAATCATGGCTTCTAAAAAAACAAAGGTGATTTCAATTTTAATAAAGCAAGAAATCATCAGAAGGAGTGAAAGTTGACATGGACTTCCTTGTCAAATGGGGAGAGGTTCAGGAGTTTACAAACACTCATTATCCAAACACAACTGAGGCCAACAGGATCAATGATCTCTATAATGACATTCTTGTCCGTCATTTCCGACAGGTGTTGAAGAAGAGAGAAAAACAGACCACCTTGGACATGTTTTTCAAGAAGCCAGCTGCCAAAAAACAAAGGATGGAACAAGAGGAGTTGTTCTTGCAAGCTCTGGTAATCTCTCCTGAATCTGACTCTGATTAAAAAAGAATAAAAAGAGATCTACTGCAATCTGTAAAAAGTCTGTATCTGTGTGAATGTGTGAAGAAAGTGTTCCTTCATGTCCTCCTCACAACATCTGACTACCCAGCATAATTGGTGACTACTCCATTTTCATTTTTTTTAATGGTACAGTATGGTTATTTTATGCTGCAGAACGAATTATATGTTTTAACATGTATTTCTATGAGAAAATGCATTTTGTATAATGGACTTTTTACTTAACAGACGTGCATCTGAAATGGATTAAGTACGTTATAAAGGCACCACTGTAAACAAATTAAACTATTTTAAAGTATTTATAGGATGTTTAATAACACTAATTATTTTTAATTAGTGTTGTGTCTCCTGTACGATAGGACTATCTCATACTTTTGTCGGGGGAAGTAGTTGCTTATGTATATTCAAAAGAAGCTTGAAAAATTAATTTCTAGAAAATTTACAAACATATTACTCTGTTGATGGCAGAAGATGCTGTGAAAGAACAAACCTACTTTAAGATAAGCTGTTATGAAGGCAAATATATGTAAATTTTATAGGCACTTCACATCACTTGCTTAAAAATTGAATAATTAAATAATTTCTGGATTAAAATCATCTGTTTTTCTACAATATTATTTGTAAATTCTTAAATAATCATTATTTTAATAAAATAGGTCATAATTTTAACCCCGAACACAAAAAAATGAAGTTTAAACTGATCTTTCATTTGCCTTGCTAGACGTAGCGAACGCCATTATCGACCGTCTAGAATTGCCAGATGGTGATGCTTGACTGTCTGCCAATCACATTTTAGGCTGAATACGACAGCCGCAACCTCTCTAATAATTTTTTTTAAACCAATTTCTAATTTAGTACCATATTTTAACATTATTTCCATTAATTTTACAATTTAAACTATTACAATGCTGGTACTACTATGGTGATTTGTGTCTTTTTAAACGGATTGTAGCCTTGTATTCTTTTAACCTTTTTTCCACTGTTCTTCCTGTTTCCCCTATGTAACATTTCAGGCTAGGACATATACACGATAATTTGTAAATGAATCCTTCAATTTCTAACTGTTTTCCTATTATATTTTGATCTTTTTTATTTATGATGATGATTATATCCATTTACCTATTTTTTTTTGTTTTGCTACTATACAAATAGAAAATTTATTAAATTCTGGTTTATATTTTTCAAAAAGATTATTTATATACAGGAAATTAATATATAAAGTGTCAGTCTTTTCATTATTAACTTTATATCTATTATTTATATAATAATCATACCACTTATATACGATATTCTTTGGATAGTTATTTAATAAATATGTTTTAAAAAGTTGCTTCGTTTTTATTTCAATATCTTCCTGTAATGTTGCTCTATTCATTATTTTCTGTAATTCCATCAGGAATGTATTTCTGTTAATTTCTATAGGACATTATGAATTATAATTAATGGTTTTCTTTAGTTTTTTGTACTTACAAAAATATAATTTCATTTCTTCTATTTTAATCAGGGCCGTGCGGTATATTTTCTTAGTATGATGCAAGTCTTCGAAATGCTGCCTCTTAAACGCCGCTTATGCCACCCCTTAAATGCTGCTTATGCCACCCTCCTTATGGTGCCTCCTGATGTGGCTGCATCTCTGCATCATAGCACGGCATGGCCCTGATTTTAGTAGTGTAACATCAAGATAATTCATTTCCTGTTTAATTCCTCTTCACATGTAAATTTTAAATTTCCATCCAGTTTATTTATGTATTTCCCTATTTCTCTGGCTGTGGTTGTTAATGAATCATATGTTATTAAAATATGATCGACATATCTTATATACCTTTAAAATGTGATATTTTTCCTTCTATTTTAATCATGCAAATGTCTGCCAATTTTGGTCCTGTAACAGATCCCATTGCAATACCTTTCTTTTGTCTATAAAAATATGTAGAAATTTTAAAATAATTATTTTTAAAAACAAATTCAATAAGGTTTACTATATATTCTGTTGTTTTATACATACTTATGTTTTCTTTAACTATTTCCAAAGTGATAGATTCGTACATTGATTTTACATCAAGACTCGTTATACAAAATGATTGCTTGATTTCACCTTCTTAATAATCCATTAATTAATTGGTCTGTATTCTTTGTGCTATATTTGGGTTTAGTTAGTTTCTGTAAATAAATTTTGAGATAATTTTCTAAATTATATAAGATAAAATGTTTAAAGTTAACTAAAGATCTACATGTATTTCCTGGTTTATGCATTTTAAGTCTTATATTTAATTTAGATACTCTTATGTTATCTAGATAGAAAATGTCTAAGATATTTTTTAATTGTTGATTTGAAAATTCATTCTTTTACGTCTTCATTAGTTTGGTAAGTCTCTTTTTAATATCTTCCATAGTGTCTTTAGGCAGAAGTTTTGTATTCCTCTGTTGACACAATTTCTAATTTCTTAGATTGTAAGACTTCTGTTCTTAGTATGACCAATTGATGTGATTTATCTACTTTAACAATAGAGAGTTGATTTCTTTTAATAATTTAGTTAATCTTTTGGATTTGTTAATTACTTTAATCACTTTCGTATCTACTAAAGTAATTATAGTAATGATTAAAGTAAGATTTGATTATTTATTTATTTATTATTTTTATATACTTTGTTGTTTTGTTTATTTGTATTGTTTTATATGCTGTTATTGTTTCTTGTTGTTAATATTTTATATTATATATATGTATTTTGAGTAGTAATTTTATCATCTGACATGTTGCAGCATGGCCTGTATGGCTCTTGTGCCATAAAGCTTCAACCAACCAACCTATTAAAAAGTTGCTTACTGAGTCAAGAACATGTCATGCTTGGAAAGCACAACCATATTAGTTAAAATATGAACTGAAAGCTGCATTAATGTTATAGTACAAAATGAGCTTCTGCAGTCTTTTGATGAGATCGAAGGGTTGTGAAATGCTATATTCTGGGTTCCTATCCACTTGAAAATGAGGCAAAGTCAGAGATTTTCATTAGTGTTTGTAAAAGTCATAGAATGTCAGGGAATTTGTCTCTTTGGTTGCTGTGTTGATTGTTTTGCTCACTATGATTGACCAAGTCAATGGTTCATATATTCTACTGATCATGCAACTTCGTATGCCTGCCATGTTAAAATTTTAGCAACGTCTCTTGCTCCCATTGAAGGCACTGAGATCACTGTTTGATTGATTTTCTGCTAGATTTTAGTGGCTGTTTACATACACAAAGGCTTTAATATGTACGTATTTAAATAAATTTATATATATATAGTTTTTTGGTCTATGATATGCATAATAATTATTTTATAAATAGAGAATTTATCCTAGCAACAAATCCTGATAGCTGTAAGGTTACTTAAGATAAATAGCTTAGAAATAATAACGACAGCCTACAATAAAAATAGCGTAGTCAAATGGGGGAAATTCCATAGAAGAGTTGTGTTCAAAGGAAAATATTTTCTTGCACTAGATGGAACCACAACAACAGACCATAACAACACACATTGATTAAGTTATCCTAGCTACATGCTATTAGAGTATGCTCGTAAAACAAAACAGTAATTCAAGCTTAGGATGTAGCAAATTATTAAATTTTTTAATTAAGATTTTGCCCAAATTTCTGCAGAACAGTCTAAAACAATAGACATATTATCAATAATCATCTAGACGATTAAATGCAATAATAATTAATAGAGTGGATGTACTGTACTTGTGGCCACATTAAGACAATTTTCAACTTTAAAAAATATTTTTACATTTTTTCAATTTTTTAAAGCAACGAAACATAGTAAAATTAATTCAAAAACATGTTCTCTTTTACATTAATTTTTATTAATTTTAACATTTTATAAACAAAATTTAGAATTTTATAAAATATTGAAAAAATGACCAGTTTTGAACATGACTATACCAGTTGTGGCCATCCCATGTTTACAGAGGTGCCACTTTTATTATTTTCCACGATAAAGGTTTATTATTTGAAGTTTTGGGTCTATGATTCTTCTGAATTTACATGTCTTTCACAGTTCTTGTGTAGTTGGATATGTAGGGTCTGATGAATTTTCTTAGATTTAGATTACACAGTAAATTTGGATGTCCATTTTTATCACACATAAACAATGGATTTTTTTCTACCCAAGGAACAATAATCTTGCATAAATTATGCACCACAGCTGGTTGCCGAATTAAAGATGGTAAGCCTGCATGAATGGCCTTTTACAATTGCTGCAAAAAACTTGTATTGTCTTCGATATACCAGAGCATATCTTGTTATAAAGATGGGAATTTGCTCTGAGGACTTTACAACAAAACAAACCAATTCAGACAGATAATTCTTCCCTTATTTTATGAATTATAAATTTAACAAAAGAATACCTTGATTACTAAATTTAATTTATACAAATTATATTTTTACTGAATATGTGACTGACACGACTAATTTAATTTACAATAGACCTTACTCACAGTGACAAACTAATACATGACGAAAATAAGAAGAAAAATCTATACAATTATTTACAAGTTGATATGTACAGTAGCCTTCCTGTCACAAGTCTTTACAAAATACAATTCCTTTGTTTGTTACACATGGTTCTTCTTTCTTTTTGTTCCTCAATACTTCTTTTCTCTTATCGAAAATCCTCTTCTGGTTTGATTACGGCTTCCAACACCAGGACAAAGTCAAACAACCTCAGAAAAAAGACCCTTTAGTCGTGGATGTGCTCACATTTATATCTTTGCTCCATTCGGGTGCTTCGTCTACCCAAGTGGCATTTCGCATAGCCAATTAACAGCCACAATATAGAACTGTTTACATGGTGGTATGGGATACGTGACAACAATGGCTATGCATTACAGCTAAGTCCCGATACAAAAACAATGGAACGATCTTACAAAGAGAATTATATTTACTAGTTGCAGAGCACTACAAACTTAAAGAATTCTACTTTTGGATATAAGAACCCACCTAGATCATTTTAATTTATTATGCCCATGATAGGTGCAGGGGATTTTCACCAATGCAAGTATGTCCAAACAGTTGGAACATGCAATATTCTCTTTCAGTGATATGTACTAAGTATCCAGCAATGTATGCCATTGTAGCAGATTGAATGTTTGGCTTTATAATATTTGAAGGTCTAATCTCTAGCTGTTTCAGTTGTGGCTCAATATGCTTAATAACTTCCTTGATAGTATNCCTTTCTCGGATTTTTTCCTCCGACTCCAAAACTGAAATGTAACATGTGTATTAAAATAAATTTATTTTTAGTAGTCAAGAATAACATATATCAAATTTTGTTCAAAAAACAATTATAAATAGTTAAGATAAATAAGTATTTTACCAATATAGAAAAACAGTACATTTGTACATATTAGGTTCCAGTGTGACGTATATGACACACACAAAAAAAAACGTTTCCATCACAGACACGTCTTAATCAACTTTGAACGAAACTTAACATTTAATTTAAAGCATTTCAAATACAAATACAGTAACATAAAAACAATATATTATTTATTTACTAATAAAAATAAATACTTACGTAGAGGAGACATAGTTTTTGTATTTTTTAGATACACGTGCTCGAAAAAATGTTGATAGTCTCTTTCCTATCGACACAATAAGCATTGAACGCATGCTTGTCGTTGACCGGACCCTCGCGGTCATTTTAAGAAGTTTTCAGCTGATGTCACAAGCGATACAAAGAATCTGTAGCTGTATAAACAATGGGAATTTTGTGTGTCGTATGTGACATGAGGAATCCGTAGAGGTTAATAGCTTGAAAACTGTAGGATTGTGTCGATATACTACACTGAAATCATTAGCCTAAGTAATCATTATTTACATAATAATTACTTAGGAGAATTTTACTAGTATGATGTGAAGTTATCATTATGTGCAAATGAACATCCGAGAATTCATTTACATTGTAAAACCATAATTTAAATTAAATGCCATTCATACAAGAAATGTGATAAAAGTTGCACTGAGTATACAGTGTACAATGTAGGGTAATAGGCAATAAACATTAAAAAAAACAAACCAATTTAAGGACTTTATACTTTTTTGTTTTTCACAGGTGAGGAAAAATTATTTATTTCAAGGTCTTACAGACTTCTTGATACACCGACAATTATACCTATATCCATATATTTTATACAGACTTAATTCACATGTAACACATATATATATCTATGTGCTATTCTAATACCTCCGTGAGAGATAGTACAAACAAAGAACAAAACAAAATGGTCTTACATGTGTCCTTTGTTAATTGGGAAGGAATGTATATTCAATTCGCATCAACGTCTCGCTTCTAGACCTGGATGAAATTGGATTCTTATTCTTTCTTCAAACTGTCCACTCTCTTCTCCTTTCAACCACGTGCTTAAACACTCGCACCTCACGTAGACGAAGTATTCGGCCAAGTCTGAAGAGCAAACAGTACTCCTCTCATGTGAAACACCTCCATTTATATTTCTCCTTGTTTGACGTCACGAATAGCAACCAATCATCAAGCCCCGCAGGTTTTACAAAAATGTGGTGCCCGAGCACAAACGGAACAGGTGCAAAAAATTACAAAAAACAAAAAAAAAAAAAAACAAAACAGATTAATTTAAGTGACAAATCACTACACTATTTAGGATGGTCCTTTTATTGCTTTTGATTTGAATATATTTGTTTATTATGTAAATCATAAGTTTATAGAGTTATTTACTGTTAAGGTCAGTTATTTTCAGAACGTTGTTAAATCTGTTTTCAATTTTGGCTACATATCTTGGCATATTGTAGTTAATCCTTTGTTGCTTATTGGACAAATTAGATGATTTTCTTTGTGAAAACAGTAAAGTTTGTTATAGTTGGGAAGTGGTCATACACATCAAAGGTTGTTGTAAGGAATTCTGAACAGTAGTCTAACAAAAATTCAGAACATATAATGAGGTCTACAGTAGATTTATCACTATATTCAGCACAGGTAAATTATGTTGGCAGGCTGGATGTGACCGTTTAAAATGTACATTTTATGTTCAGTCATTAGTTTTATTAAGTTTACTCTCAGTCTATTAGCATGGTTATGTTTTGATTGGCAGACACTTTGGATTAAAGAATTGGGTCCACTAAACTGAGAGTCCATTGTCTCAGCATTTCGTGAGTTGAAGTCTTCAAACTATAGAATATATGGAGTGATGTGCAGCCATAAATCAATTATTTTGAAGATTTCATTGGGTTTTACTATGCAGTTTGGAAGAATGTAGGCAATTACCACTATTATTAACTTGCTGTCATTAAACAATACTACATCCAACACACCTAACTTCAAAAGACTTACTTCTATTATAAACCAAAACGGTGCTTAATTCACTATACTCTTTTTCACTAACATTTTCGAATCTTTTGATTCTTCCTCAGGTGAAAAATGGGCAAATCGGTTAACATTCAATTGAGCCGATCTTTTTTGAAAGAATTTCGAATATGGAACATCTCCGAAATTCGTGCAATCGTCGTCATCCTTTGCGCATTCACTGTTGTGCGCCTACGTTTCATCCTGTTATGTGTCATATATCAGGGTTTGCCACACTACTGATAATGAAATTTCATCTTTGTTGTTTATACAATTGTTACCCTGAGTTGCTTTGTGTATATAAATCGCTTCCATCAAACGCAAATAGTGTGTCTGGTGCGTGGTGTATATTATCCTGACTTGATCAAATAATGGTTGTATCTCAGGGTCCGTGGCGTACTGTGCTAAGGCGGTTGTCGGCCTCTTGTGGAGGATGTCAGCTTTATGTTCTTTAATCCTCACTCCTAAAGATCCCTTCGTGGAGCCGATATATAACAGGTCTTCATCGCATCTGCGATCCCTAATTGGGATGCTGTATACTCCAGCCATCATGTCTTGTTGCGGAGTATCTTTCGCATTACTAAGCAGTCGAAATAATGTAGGACATCTTCTAAACATGATGGAAACTTGTCTTTTCTTAGCTATCTCTTTATATAGTTTTTCCAAATACGGATTATACGTTATAGACACTCTTTCCTTCTGTTCTTGCTCTAGCATTCCCGGATGATCTGCTCGTTGTGGACGACGCATTTTTTTGGATAATGTAGTTATCAATTTACTATACCCATCTCGTTCAGCAATACTCTTAAGTACATTGATTTCTGTTTTCAATGCATACGATGTTGAAGAGTGCGTATAAGCCCTTTTAACCAAGGTGTTAAATGCCGCTACTTTGTATTGCTTGCTGTCATTATTTCCGAATATAGGTCCATTCATTGAAAGTGATAGTAGTATAATATTGTGAGATTTCTTGATTTGAAGTATTTTACATAGGTGTTTTTTTATAACTTCATTTTATTCAACGCTGGAATATAATCAATTACATACTTTAGAGCCTGTTACCAGTGTGCAAGTAACCTCAAAAAATGAAAAATTAAAATTTCACGAATGTTTTCAAACCTTCAACGGTTTTTCTTTAGGCAGCAACGAATTTCTGTTAGAATGCCATTATATATGAATATTATTTGAAATTAAAATACATGTTAGCCGATGAACTTTACCAGGCATTCACGCTGTATATGTAGTAAATGAAGAGAATTTATAGATATTTATCCACTAATGCTTGCCATGCTAAGGACGGATTTAATTCCTCTTTGTGGTTGATGCAGGTGTTGCTGAGTTTGTATATGTATAAGGCTTTCAACCACTTTAGATGTTCAGTGTATGGTGTGCTGTGGATGATTCTCGCCTGGTTAAAATTAGGCTCTATCTCAGAATCACTGATGTAAATACCCAGAGCTGTGGTGGTCCTGGCACATTGTACATTCACAATGGAAAACATGTGGAACACACAAGTCCACAATAAACTACATGAGATCAAACCTTTGATAGAAAACTGGATACATAATAAACAGTATGATAGGAGATCTGAGATTATTCTTACTTGTCTGAGGATTAGACATACTCGATTGACTCATCAATACATTGTGAAGGATGATGACCAACCAGTATGGCAGTATTGTAACTGTTCTCTAAGTGTAAAACACATACTGTGCAATTGCTCTGCCTTCAACAGGAGGCGTAGACAGTATTTTGGAAATGGAAGTTTGACAGAGATTCAGGCCAGAAGCCAAATCTCAATAAGTTACTTGACTTTCTGAAAGTCACTAATATTTATAAACTGATTTGATTATTTCTAAAAATATTTTATTTTTAGAGTATTAATGAGTAAATTTATACTCTTTATATCAGACTTCAAGTAATTTATCAAGGTAAATAAACCAAGTAACAAATGAATACTAGACCTTTATTATTTTCAACAACTCCAAATGCATTTTGCTTTTTTTTAACTGGCCTTATCAGTGGATACATTCATTTGCCAACTGTTGTTCCTTTATACTGGACTATATTGTCCTAGCATGCATCTACAGTTATACCTGTATTTAAATTAATTACATTTGCATAATTTTTAATACAGAAATGTTAAATAGAGAGGTTGTGGTGCAAGTTCAAACGTTACTTGTACACAGCAAGCAGAAGTACATGGTTTATGTTTTAACTCCAAGAAAAAATTGTTGCAATGCACGTTTACAACATAATATTACTCGGTAAATGTCGCATATTGACTCATGGGAAATTTGTTGAAAAAATGGCAGATACATTTAACATTGAGGGTTTCCAACAAAGGTAAATACAGTGGTACTAGGTTTTTTTCCCGGGATCCCGTTTTTCCGGGATTCTCGCCGTTTATTCCCTATGAGAAAAATCCCGGGAAATCTCGCATTTCACTAATAATTTATCATGTCAGGTTTTCTTTCTATTATTTATTATACGAAAAGTTGTATCTTGAAGACTCACCTAAGAGAGAAATTTTGAGGTTTCTTGCTGCATATTACTACGTGTGTTTTACAAGTCTCTACTTGTTAGTTCATGTAATATCCATGTACTAGCAGGTGGGCCCGGCGTTGCTCGGGCAAAAGTAACGATAACTAAAATAAAGATTATTACATTACAGCCAACCTTACCCGTTTTCACAGAATGCAAGAATTGGGTCCCCTTGTTTCCAGACTAATTAGAGAATTCTTAGATGGGTTTAAAAATATGTTCGATTTCCTGCAAAAACGAAAAAAACTGCATCTGCGTATTGCACGTCACTTTCTCTTAACAATTCCATTGTTATGTAACATTTCCATTGTTGACACTTCCATTGTTACATAAAACTTTTATTGTTACTTAAAACTTCCATTGTTACTTAGCACTTCCATTGTTACTTAACACTTCCATTGTTACTTAGCACTTCCATTGTTACTTAGCACTTCCATTGTTACTTAGCACTTCCATTGTTACTTAACACTTCCATTGTTGATGGAAGTGTTAAGACTTAATCCTGTCCCTCTCCCCCGTGGAAAGGAATTTCGAAAAATCCCTTCTTAGTGTGCGTTTTCATGATGTACCCTATCTGTGAACCAAATTTCAACTTTCAACTCCTAACCGTTTGGGCTCTGCGCTTATTATTATTATTATGTGGAGTTTAGTGAGTTTTACTCGGTTCACACCGGTGGCTGTGTACTATGCCGGACCAGAGTCAAGGCATTTATTATTATTATGTTGAGTTTAGTGAGTTTTACTCGGTTCACACCGGTGGCTGTGTACTATGCCGGACCAGAGTCAAGGCATAGCAACCAAAACAAAACTAAAATTAAATAAATGTGTCAGTGTCTGTATTCAGGAATTTCCTAACAATGTGGCATGTATTCAATATAGTGGCCTTNTTGTGGCTCAATATGCTTAATAACTTCCTTGATAGTATGGTTCTTATTTATGCATACCTTTAAAAATAAATTTTTATTACAATGATTAATAGATCTAATTAATAATAATGTAATTTATTAATCAAAATATAATACCTGATCTACAAATAATGGGCATGTCTTCATCAGGAGGTAACCATTCCTCACAAGCTATGCTTTTTGCATTGCTTTTAAGGGATGCACTAATTAATCCTGTTTTAAGAATTGCATGAAGTCCTTGCATTATTCTGCAGGCATTTGTCTGGTCATTTAATCCAGACATGGACTGCAGTCCACTAAGAAGGTTCCCTATGTCATCTGAATTGAGTTTTCTGGTTAATATCAAATCAAAACCATTTTCCAACAAATAGCTGATACATAGAACAGATTGTAAGGCAAGCAGGTTGATAACTTTGCTTACTGATAAACTGAACATTGGGACTGTCACAGCTATCTTTCCAGGAGTGTAAATATCTCAAAAACTCATCTTCTAACCAATCGAGCCTTTCATCATTAGCAGAAATAGACATGTTTAAAAGATAAGCATCTTACTGGTTTAATAACATGATCTCTCTGTAGGTGAAACAAGTTTCGGAGAAATAAATTACTAATATGTTTTCCTTGATTCACCATTTGTCTACTTGGAGAAAGAAGACCAGAAAGTTTTTAATATATTACATGGATCATATGATATTGAATGATAATTGTTTAGTGGGTGTGGAATCTTTGGAATTGGAGGGTTGACAGCACTAAGTAATTCAAATAACTTAACATTTTTACTATGGCCATCAACAATTATCCTGAGTACTTTTAGACCTGCTGCCTCCACTGAATGGATCACATCTAAAGTTAAAGTATAAAGTTCCTGACCTTTTAAATTACTGGTGAAAAAATATTTAACAGGATTTTGAAAATTTTTTAATAGTCCTGAAAACACAAAACACTGGAGACTATTTTTTTTCTTCAGAATAGAAGCAGAAACGTCAAAAAAGAAAACTAGAAATTCAAGTCCCTGAATTGAAGAAAATGACTCCCTTGGACCGAGAAATGCTTTGGAGTTTAAAGGATTTCCTCCACAATGTCAGCAGAAAGATAGGAGGAAAACGTGGAAGAAACAGAATAACTTGAAAGCACACATATAGGAAAATAGCGAAGGCCAGCAAAGCTAGAAGATGATTGAAATTAAAAAAAAAACAAAAAACTGGAGACTATTTGCTGCGACATGTTCAAGTCCGAGTTGTTTTTCCAGGCCATTCGTCTTTACTGTCGTCTTTACTACTTTATCTGCTTGTTTGTTATATTGCTGATTAAGTTTAATGGTCATTTCATACAAAATAAGCGAATGTAATGTTTCTACTTGTGACAACTTTTTTGCCTCCTGAGTTTATCATTGCTTAAATAGGGAACTCACACTAACCCTTGAAACAGAGCCTATATATCTTTCCAATGTTGATTTTGACGGTAATTATAAAAGTGGAGTTTTTCTAGCAAATGTATATGTTCTAGAAGACATTTTGCTCTGTAAGACAGTATTTTACCATGTTGTGTCTCCAATGAGGCTTTTGTTTATTGGAAACAGCTGTTTAAGTATGAAATCTACCTTGCTGTTATCTAAAAATACATATAATTCTATTAGTCACTAACACAAATCAACCGAAAAATTTAACAATCAATAGTAGGCTACATAAAACCAATTTTGTATTATAATGTACTGTACTATATTGATATAATAGTATATTAGGAATATTAATATGTTATCATGTGAATTATTGTAAGATACCTTGGGCACTGTCATTCTCTAAGCTTTCTATATGATATTTTTCAAGTTTTTCAGCTAAGAATTTATCTTCTGCTTTCATTCTACACTGTTCTCAATATAGACACTTGATAGTGTGATCATGTGTCTTGCATTTCTGCTCGAAAGTTTTCTGTCTTCTCTTGTCAGACTTCAGTTTTAACATTGTATAACTTGTCTCTACAGAAACTTCTATACTAGATGCAGAACTAGATGGCCTTATGTCATAGTCTGAAAGTTCACATGTGGGAACTATACAACCTGCTTTAATAGTCTAAAAAAAATAGCTTCGTCCACTGGACTCATTAATGGGACTTAACCGTGTACTTGTTGCTCAGATTGAACATACTTTCGTTTGGTACCAGTACAAACTCCTTTCTTGGGACTAATCTTTTTTACTTCTCTTCTGGCTTCTATAGAAACAACCTTGTTATAGGATGGGTATTCGTGATAAATGCTTGGGACAGCATTTCAAATCAATATTTTCTATTTCAATCCTGGTTTATAATCTGATTCCAGAAAGTGCTTACTGCAGACAGTTGACCAGTCACTTGGCTTCCAAGGTTTTGAATTGTTTTCATCTGTAAATTTTAAAGAGAGTTAGTATAACTAATTGATTTATTGTATAAGCTATCTATAAATAATTTGTATGCATAGGCTTACTATAATATTTTTTTTGTCTCAAATTGGAACAATTTTGAAAAAATACAACAGAAAATAAACCCTACTAGGATAAGTACCTATGATTGAAAAGGCTATATAAAAAGTTGTTAACAAAAAGCAACGAGTTAAAAGCAACTTTTAATAATTCAACTGAACAAACCTTATTAATTTAAAAACTTATTAATATTTATCACAAGTGTGAACTTTCTTTAAAAATTCTTTGTTAGTTAAATTGGTAGCTTTAAAATATGACAATATATTTGAGGAAGTTCCTATTGCTACAAGTGTTGCCTTATGTTTCAAACATTTCAAGTGATTTTTAATGTTTGAATGCCCACTATGAGTTACTGAAAATTCTAAAAAGCACAGTTTATATTTCACTTCGTCAATACGATCACCAACTTTTTTCAAAGACAAATAATCCTTTTTTCAATCATCAGTAAACATACGGTGTTTTTGGAAGTTTGGAGATTAAACTAATTTAATATACAATACAAAATAATTGCAAATGCCAACTAGCAAATTGAACTTGACTAAGATAGGATATGCACAATAATAACATGGCCAGTATGAGTGTTGTCAACTGTAATTTAAATAAAATATCCAAAAAATGTAATAAAAATATCTGGATATCTGGATCATAGGCTACATGCTACTATAAATTCTGTGAAAAAATATCTGGATGAAAAAAATAAAACATCTTAATTCATTAGGCCATATGCTATAAATTATGGAGGAAAACATCTAGACAGCATACTTTAAAAGTATTTAGATTGGCAACTGTGAGTGTAACAGAAGAGATTATTTAGTTGCCAAATTGCCATTTTACCCAAGCTACACTATTTTTACTAATAGTATATTCAACACTTTTAAAATTTAACTCAATAACCAGGACAAAATGACAAACTGGCTGGGATGCCGTGACCACATCATCAAACCGGGACATCTTGTAAGCCTTATTTTTGCATGAGCCCTTGCAGCATATAATAAAATAATTGCAAAAGTAGCATCAATGGTAAATAAAAATAAAAACAATACCTTATTATCTCCAGCAATAAAACTATTATTTATTAAGATAATAACGTTTTTGACTATTTTTAATAGCCTTCATTAGTTAAACGAATTCAAACAAAAAAGAATGCTAAAATAGAATACAAGCAATACGAAAACATTTAGAAATTCAAATTAATTCCAACGTAAAACGCAGTTGCATAGTAGAAACGAACAAATTGTGCATACTATTTATATAGGAATAAAAATAAACATAACCAAATTATTGTTGCAATAATAAAATATTCCTATTACAAGATAACTATTATTTGCTATGGTAAAATGACTTCCATGCAGTGGATAAACCATCTGCATCTCTATGGTTAATACAGCCCGTGTTAATGTGGGCTTTGTAGATTTTCAGCTTTTCAAGATACTTCAGCGCTTGCTTGTTCTTCGTGGCCCTAACAATAGATTCTTTGTCCCAATGAATGCTGATATCCTGTTGTTTAGCGAAATCTGCGAGTACAGTACTATCCATGTTCTTAGTGATGAAGTATTTATTTTCCTTAAGCCTCTGCTTTCAATGCCGCATAGTTTCACCAACATATAATAGATCCGAGTTAAATCGACGATCCTTTAAAGGTATAGCATACACCCCTGTCCTAGTATCCTGATTTTTTTTTTCTCTTGTCGTTTCTTAATTAATATTCTATTTATCGTAGGATTACGCCGATACACCATTCTTAAGTTATTATTGTTGGTAAATAGCATAGATGTTATAAAATTATTCATTTTTCCTACATTATTTAATTATGGAGTACAGGTATACCTTGACTTACGTCATTTCGTGTTACGTCATTCCAGATTATATCTCGTTTGTCAAAAAAGTATATAGAAAAATAAAAATCAAGTTTCTCATTTTATTTGACTTTACATCTGTACACCACAAATATTGAAGTCACAATATCACTAGAAAAGCATTTAAAGCACACAAAATAATATTAAAATATATACATTTACAAGTATGTACTGTATTTACAGTACATGCATTTGTAAATTTAGATTACTTTTTCTATACTGTATTGAAAACTGAAATTTGTTTGTTTGTAAGCTTAAAATAGATCCTTATTAACCATATATTATTAAAAAGGCATTAATAAATAAAATACAGAACTGGGAGTGGTAATTTATGGTTTAGCCTAGTGACAAGTATATTTGGAGACAAGTATATTTGACTTACGTCGCCTCTCCTGGAACCAATTACCGATGTAAGGTGAGATATACCTGTATTATAATTATAGACAGTTCAAATTGGAAAATATCTTCATTCAGTTAGTATCGAATAAAAGAAGCATTTAGCTTGAGTGAGGAATCCCATAAACAAGAAGATTTTTTAATAAAAATATTTAAAAAACCAATGGAGTGAGATAAATTGTCTTTACCCAATTGTACTATTCACTAGTACACGGAAAATAATTCTCCTTTCTTTTCTGACTTCTGGAGGCTTAAAAAATTCCAAGTCTGTAGACTGGTATAAAAACATAAAGGACAAACAGGCTAATTTTAACAGAAAAAATTTTTTATTTAACACTATATTTTACCCTAAATGCATTTAGCCTTTTTTGGCCTCTTCAGCAGGGTTCCCTACAACTAGAACGTAACACAGTACAATCAGAATGTAATACAGTAGAAGGCACATTCTTAACACAAGTGCTATCGCATTTACAACTATTATGTATTATCAACTCTTCCCAGCATTATCACGCCATTATTTAAATTCATAACATTATTTTGCGTAAATCCTTAATGTGGGTTCCTGTTCTTGGTGAGGGGACTTCCCAGAGATGGTTTAGTAACTCTTCTGTACCATCCCTGGGATCTGAACGCCCACCCACGTGTTTGCCATGCATGGTGCCCCGTATGCCGGAAAGAGGGATCTTGGTAGTTGAGGGGCAACGTAACGTCCCCAACACACTGCTTTGGCCCCTGCTTCGGATAAACGGGAGGCTCAAATCAGGCTCCGTTTGAGTCAATCGGCTGGTCGTTGAGTCATTCTTGACCTCGGCTTGGAGTCAACCGATCGATGCGGACTGGGCGGACATTTCATACAAAATGTGCTCTTCTTGACTGCATTGTGAGGGTATAGCTCCTGGGAAACCCTGATGTGACGGTCTATGGGAGTCTCCCATATGACGGCATCCGCTTGTTGGGCCCCATGGTGGGTGGGGTCACTAAGAGCTGAAATATTATTGTTTAATCATGGATCCTAAAACTCCAAAAAATAAAGAGAAACCAAAACAAACCAATGTAAACACTGCCAGTCAGCCATCCTACTTAATAGTACATGCTATTGGAGAAAAATCTTTGTTGAAATGCTCTCCTTTTTTGATTCAGAAGTTATTTGAATCAACAATAGGGCACTTGAACAAAACACAAAAATTGAGGTCAGGAGACCTACTTGTAGAAACTGCCTCACCTCAACAGTCGGCAAAACTTTTAGCTGCAAAGAAATTGGGAGACATTGAAGTCACAGTCACACCACATGGAAGTCTAAACTCATCACGTAGTGTGATATCTGAGGCAGGTTTGATGTCAGAAGATGAATCAGATATATTGATGGGCCTTTCGGATCAAGGTGTCACTAATGTCCGACGCATCTCCATTTGTCGAGACGGCAGGGTGATACCTACTAAACACCTAATTCTGACATTCAACAAGCCAACTTTGCATCTGTTATTACAGCAGGATATCTGCATTGTCCAGTTCGACCATACGTTCCAAACCCACTACGCTACTTCAAATGCCAGCAGTTGGACATTCACAGACATCCTGCCGTGGCAAGAATGTATGTGCACAGTGTGGGGCTGAAGGTCATGAGAGTACTGAGTGTACCTGTACCCCATGTGTGTTAACTGCAAAGATGCAAATCCTTCCTATTCCCGAAAATGCCCTGCATGGCAGAGAGAGAAAGAGATTCAGTGCGTGAAAACAGTTAACAATCTATCTTACCCAGAGGCTCGGTGCATGGTCACGTTAAGTGCACCTTTGAAACAGAGGACATTTGCGGCTGTTTTGAAATCCAAAAAGACAAGTGGAGTTTAAACGGATATTTCTGTTTCCCCAAAAGAATCTCTTACTTGCCATGCAAAATATTTGCAAATCCAATCAAAAGAAACTGAAGAAAAGGAGAGTACCAAGACAAAAACACCACTTCTTAAAGCAGCGGTAGTAACCAGAGATGTGGGTTCAAAGAAAGCAAATAAGAATCCACTTAACAAACAAAAATTAAAAGCAGCTCTCGCTAAATCTAAAAGATCAGAGAATCAATACATGAGTGAGTTCTCTGATATCTCTGACGAAGAGCCTAATATGGACGTGAAAGAAACCAACATCACCCCCAAAAGAAAAACACCCTGTGAAATTAAAGGGGGATGCCCTTGCTAAAAATGCTGCCTCAAACACAATGGATTACAAAATAATCCAATGGAACTGTCGTGGTTTCCACAACAACTTCTCTGACATTAAACACTTGACATCGTCTACCCCATCTCTCTGCATGGCACTCCAGGAAACCCATCTAAAACCTGGAGAAAAAAATCTCTTTAAGAGGATTTGATCTCTACCGCAAGGATGATGATAGCCACACCCGTGTCAGTGGCAGAGTGGCTATTTTGGTTTCAAATCGCATCCCATCCTTACCGGTACAAATAACCACTGATTTGCAAGCTGTGGCAGTCAGAATTTCTATTATAGTAATGTCACAGTTTGTTCTATATACTTGCCACCAGACGTCAGAGTCAATGAGGATGAGCTCAAATCAGGCTCCGTTAGAGTCAATCGGCTGGTCGTTGAGTCATTCTTGACCTCGGCTTGGAGTCAACTGATCGATGCAGATCGGGCGGACACGTCAGACAAGATGTGCTCTTCTTGACTGCATTGTGAGGGTATAGCTCCTGGGAAACCCTGGTGTGACAGTCTATGGGAGTCTCCCATGTGACGGCATCCCCTTGTTGGGCCCCATGGTGGGTGGGGTCACTAGGAGCTGAACTTTTTTGAACAATATGGATTCTAAAAATCTAAAACTCCAACATAGTACAGAACAACAAATAACAAATGGCGGAAAACTTTTCAGCGAGCCTGCATACTTGATAATACATGCTACGGGAGATAAACCACTGTCCAAATGCTCTCCTTTTTTGATTCAAAAGCTATTTGAATCTACCATTGGGCACCTGAAAAAAATACAAAAGTTGAGGTCTGGGGATTTACTTATAGAGACAGCGTCACCTCAACAATCAGCAAGGCTTTTGGCAACAAAAAGTCTCGGAGAAATGGGAGTTCTGGTCACACCACACGGAAGTCTAAACTCCTCACGTGGTGTGATATCTGAGTCAGACTTGATGTCAGAAGACGAATCAGATCTATTGACGGGCCTTTCGGATCAAGGTGTCACTAATGTCCGACGCATCTCTATTCGTCGAGACGGAAGGGTGATACCTACTAAACACCTAATTCTGACATTTAACAAGCCGACATTGCCATCTGTAATTACAGCAGGATATCTGCGTTGCCCAGTTCGACCATACATTCCAAACCCGCTGCGCTGCTTTAAATGCCAGCGGTTTGGACATTCACAGGCATCTTGCCGTGGCAAGAATGTATGTGCACAGTGTGGGGATGAAGGTCACGAGAGTACCGAGTGTACCTGTACCCCATGCTGTGTTAACTGCAAAGATTCACATCCTTCCTACTCCCGAAAATGCCCTGCATGGCAGAGAGAGAAAGAGATTCAGCGCGTGAAAACAGTTAACAATCTACCTTACCCAGAGGCACGACGCATGGTAACTTTAAATGCACCAGTGAAACAGAAGACATTTGCTGCTGTTCTGAAATCCACAAAGACATGTGGAGTTCAGACAGACATTTCTGTTTCACCAAATGAATCTCTAACTCGCCACGAAAAATGTTTGCTTATACCATCTACACATACAGCAGAAAAGGAGAGCAAGAAGAACAAAACACCCCTACCTAAAACAGGGGTAATAACAAGAAACGTGGGTTCTAAGAAGGCTGCTAAGAACCCGCTCAACAAACAAAAATTAAAAGCAGCCATCTCCAAATCTAAGAGATCAGAGGCTCAGTCTATGAGTGAGTTCTCTGACTTCTCTGATGAGGAGACTAATAAGGAGGTGACTCCACCAACTTCACCTCCAAAAGGCAAATCAGCCGTAAAACTAAAGAGGGATACCTTCACAAAGAATGCTGCCTCAAACACATAATGGATTATAAAATAATCCAATGGAACTGTCGTGGTTTCCGCAACAACTACTCTGACATTAAACACTTGACATCATCTACTTCATCTCTCTGCGTGGCACTCCAGGAAACCCATCTGAAACCTGGAGAAAGAATTACTTTAAGAGGATTCAATCTCTACCGCAAGGATGATGATAGCCACAACCGTGCCAGTGGCGGTGTGGCTATTCTGGTTTCAAATTGTATTCCATCCCTGCCGGTACAAATAACAACAGAGCTGCAAGCTGTGGCAGTCAAAATTTCAATTGGTGTAACTGTCACAGTCTGTTCAATATACTTGCCACCAGATGTCAGAGTCAATGAGGATGAATTGGATACACTAGTTGAACAGCTGCCAACTCCTTTCCTTTTACTTGGTGATTTCAATGGTCACAATCCAATGTGGGGCAGTCCCGACATTAACTGTCGAGGGAGGGCCATTGAAAGATTCATTGGCAATCAGCAACTGTATTTATTTAATACAGGAGAAGTGACATACTTCCATGCCCCATCAAGAACGTTCACTGCCATTGATCTATCATTAGCAACTCCGAATCTGTTTTCAGCATTTACATGGGAGGTTGGATCTAATCCACTCTCTAGTGACCACTTCCCAATATTTCTAAAATACCGAGGCAGAGAAAGCTGTGAAACAGCCCGTCCACCACGCTGGAAACTGGAAACGGCAGATTGGCCTGCATTTTCCTCTTTGGCTAACATCACTGAGGAAATGGTCAATACTGCTGATATCAATGATGCAGTTGAAGTTGTCACTTCGAGTATTATTCAGGCAGCTGAGAAAACAATGGGAAAGACATCAACAAGATACCCAAAGCATCCGAAACCATGGTGGAACCAGAATTGCGAGGCAGCATTTAAAGCACAAAAGAAAGCATGGGGGATTTTCAGAAGATACCCCACTGCTGAAAATTTGATTGCTTTTAAAAAAGCAAAGGCAAATGCCAGAAGAGTTAGAAGGCAAAGCCAAAGGGATTCTTGGAGGAAGTATGTTTCTAGCATAACATCTTCCACTAGCTCAAAAGCAGTCTGGGATAAAATCCATAAAATTAATGGGAAATATGCTTCTCACTCTGTGTCCATGCTGGAAAATAATGGCACAATAATCAGCGATATACAGGGTATTGCTGATACGTTGGGCGAAACATTTTCTACTTCATCCAGCAATATTATGTATTCAAGAAATTTTTAGGCTTATAAAGCCCAAAGTGAAAAACAATATTTAAACTTTCATTATTCATATAATGAGGACTATAATGTGCCATTCACCAGCATAGAACTACATACAGCGATCTCTCGCTTGGGTAATAGTGCTGTAGGACCGGATAAAATCCACTACAGCATGATTAAAAATCTGTCAAACAATTCGCTTTGTAATCTTCTGTGTCTGTTTAACAGAATATGGACAGAACATACTTTTCCTGACTCTTGGAGGCTATCTATCGTTAGTTTCATTCCCAAGCCTGGTAAAGACCACAAGAATCCCTCTAATTACAGACCAATCTCTTTGACATGTTGTCTGTGTAAATTCTATGAGAGAATTGTAAACAGACGCCTGATGTTCCTCCTAGAGGAAAAGAACTATTTTTCACCACATCAGAGTGGATTCCGTAGGAACAGAAGTACCTCTGATAACTTAGTGAACCTTGAAACATTTATACGCGAAGCGTTTGTTAGACAACAGCACTTAGTGTCTGTATTTTTCGATATAGAGAAGGCCTATGATCGCTGTTGGCGATACGGGATACTCCGTGATCTGTACAAATTCGGATTGCGGGGCAATTTGCCAATTTTTATAAAAAACTTTTTACAGAATCGAAGATTCCATGTCAGGATGGGCAACACTTTATCTAGGCCTTTTACGCAAGAAGAAGGTGTTCCTCAAGGCTCTATTTTGAGTGTGACTCTGTTCCTAATTAAAATTAATAGCATCGCTAACTGTCTTCCCCCTAGTGTGAAACACTCTTTGTATGTGGATGACTTTCAGATCTCCTGCCAGTCTAGCAACATGAGCTTTATCGAGAGACAACTGCAAACCTCCCTAAATCGCATAGACAATTGGTCCAAGATTAATGGTTTTACTTTTAATACAGAGAAGACCTCGTGCATCCACTTTTGCCGAAGGCGTGGTTTGCACTTGGACCCTGAAATTCACCTAAATGGTGTTAAAATCCCAATGGTCAACGAGACAAAGTTCTTGGGAGTCATATTTGATTCCAAACTGACATTCTTACCACACTTACGCAATTTGAAGAGTAGATGTTTAAAATCTTTGAACCTTTTAAAGGTACTGTGCTGCTTATCCTGGGGAGCAGACAAAGTTTCTATGCTCAGGATTTACAGGGCTATTGTCCGCTCAAAGCTAGATTACGGATGCATTGTTTATGGCTCTGCGCGAGAATCTACTCTTCGGATGCTGGATCCAATCCACCATCAAGCATTACGTTTGTGCACTGGTGCATTTCGAACTTCTCCTGTCCAAAGTTTGTATGTGGATGCTTATGAGCCTCCACTATCTCTCAGGAGAGAACAGTTGTCTCTTTTCTATTATATAAAACAGAAATCGCATACTAAACCTTCAGTTGATTGTACAGTATCAGATACTCAGCTGAAAAGGTTATTTGAAGCTCGGAGAAGTAGTGTCCCCACATTCATCATAAGAATGGAGAATGTAAGCAGCACAATTGACCTTAACACATGCAACATCTCACAGGTTGAGGTTAATAGTATTCCACCTTGGTCAATTCCAGCGATAGATGTTGATTTAAGCTTAAAGCAGTTCCCCAAAGAAACCACGCCAGACTGCGTCTATAGACAGCACTTCGCACAAATTCAACATTGTGACAGGAATTTAATCCCTATTTATACAGATGGATCGAAGTCGGATAACTACGTTGGCCTAGCCTTTGTTTGCCAAAATGAAATCGTGGCAGAACAAATAGCACCGAATTCCTCCATCTTTTCTGCGGAGTTGCAGGCTATTTATTTAGCCCTAAAGTATATAAATAGGAAAGGTCATCGCTGCTGCGTGATTTACACTGACTCAGTTAGTGCACTTCAGGCTCTGATCTCGTATGAACCTAGTTCACACTCCATAGTTACTAAAATTCGAAAACTAATTTGTCATCTGACTACGAGAAATTTTTTTGTGAAGTTCTGTTGGGTCCCAGGCCACGTGGGTATAAGAGGTAATGAAGAAGCTGATACAGCTGCTAAGTCAGCAAGCCCTTCACAGCATACAATGCATATTGAAGGAGGTGATTTGAAGCTGGTCGTTAAAAAACGACTAGCAGAGAGATGGCAAAATATGTGGAACGCACAAATCCACAATAAACTACACGAGATCAAACCTTTGATAGAAAATTGGACACACAATAGGCAGTATGATAGGAGATCTGAGGTTGTCCTTACTCGTTTGAGAATTGGACACACACGACTGACTCATCAATACCTTTTGAAGGGAGATGACGAAGCAGTATGTCAGTACTGCAATTGTACCGTAAGTGTTAAACACATACTTTGCAATTGCATCGCTCTTGATCAATGTCGTAGACAGCATTTTGGAAATGCAAGTTTGAGTGAGATTTTGGGCCAGAGGCCAAAACTTGATAAGTTACTGAACTTTCTTAAAGTTGTAAATATTTATAAAGAGATTTAATTAATTATTCATATACTTATTGATTATTTATTATCATATTTTTTTATTATTATTTATTATATATTTATATCTGTTTTGTTGTTTTGTTTATTTGATCTTATTCATGTTTATGTGTTGTATCTATATTTTGTTATATATATTATGTTCATTTATTTATTTATTTTACCTTTTGCCTTGGCGCAGCATGGCCTGAATGGCCCTTGTGCCAGAAAACTCGCACCAACCAACCAATGAGGATGAATTGGATGCTTTGGTTGAACAGCTGCCGACTCCATTCCTTTTACTGGATGATTTCAATGGTCACAATCCTATGTAGGGTAGTCTCAACATTAACCGTCGAGGCAGGACCATTGAAAGATTCATAGGCAATCAGCAACTATAAGTATTTAATACGGGAGAAGTGACATACTTCTATGTCCCAACAAGAACATTCACTGCCATTGATTTATCCTTAGCAAGTCAGAACCTGTTTACGGCATTTACATGGGAGGTTGAATTTAATCCACTCTCTCGTAACCACTTTTCAATATTTCTAAAATATCAACGCAGAGAAAGCTGTGAAATGGCTCGTCCACCACGCTGGAAATTGGAAACAGCCGATTGGTTTGTTTTTTTCCTCTATCACCAATATCACTTGGGATACGGTGAATATTGCCGATATCAATGATACAGTTGAAGTTGTCACTTCCAGTATTATTCAGGCAGCTGAAAATACAATGGGAAAAACATCAACCAGATACCCAAAGCATCTGAAACCATGGTGGAACCAGAATTGCGAGGCAGCATTTAAAGCACAAAAGAAAGCATGGGGCATTTTTAGAAGTTACCCCACTGCTAGAAATTTAGTTGCTTTTCAAAAAACAAAGGCAAATGCCAGAAGAATAAGAAGGCAAAGCCAAAGGGATTCTTGGAGGAAGTATGTTTCTAGCATGATATCTTTCACTAGCTCAAAAGTAGTCTGGGATAAAATCGATAAAATTAATTGGAAGTATGCTTGTTACTCTGTGTCCATGCTGGAAAATAATGGCACAATAATCAGCAATATAACAGGGTATTGCTGATTTATTGGGTGAAACGTTTTCTGCTTCATTCAGCAATATTATGTATTCAAGGAATTTTCAGGTTTATAAAGCCCAAAGTGAAAAACAATATTTAAACTTTCACTCCTTATCTAATGAGGAATATAATGTGCCGTTCAATAGAATTGAATTACATATAGCAATCTCTTGCTTGGGGAATAGTGCTGTAGGCCTGGATAAAATCCACTACAGCATGATTAAAAATCTGTCAAACAATTTACTTTCTAATCTTTTGAATCTGTTTAACAGAATATGGACAGAACATACTTTTCCTGACTCTTGGAGACTATCTATCATTATCCTCATTCCCAAGCCAGGTAAAGATTGCAAGAATCCTTCTAATTACAGACCAATCTCTCTGACAAGTTTTCTCTGTAAACTTTTCGAGAGAATGGTAAACAGACGTCTAATGTATCTCTTAGAGAAAAAGGAATATTTTTGACCACACCAGAGTGGATTTTGTAGGAACAGAAGTACCACAGACAATTTGGTTAACCTTCAAATATTTATATGCGAAGCACTTGTTCAAAGACAGCACTTAGTGTCTGTGTTTTTTTGACATAGAGAAGGTCTATGATCGCTGTTGGCGATACGGGATACTTTGTGATCTGTACAAATTCGGGTTGTGGGGTAATTTGCCAATTTTTATAAAAAACTTTTTCCTACAGCATTGAAGATTTTATGTCAGGATGGGCAACACTTTATGTAGGCCTTTCATAGAAGAGGAAGGTGTTACTGAAGGCTCTATTTTGAGTGTGACTCTGTTTCTAATTTAAATTAATAGCATAGCTAATTGTCTTTCCCCTAGTGTGAAACACTTTTTGTATGTGGATAACTTTTTGTTTTCCTGCCAGTCTATCAACATGAACTTTATCGAGAGACAACTGCAAACCTTCCTAAATTGCATAGACTATTGGTCAAAGATTAATGGTTTTAGTTTTAACATAGAGAGGACCTCGTGCATCCACTTCTGCCAAAGGCGTGGTTTGCACTTGGATCCTGAAATTTATTTAAATGGGGTTAGAATCGGAATGGTCAACGAGACGAAGTTTTTAGGAGTTATATTTGACCCTAAACTGACGTTTTTGCCGCACTTGCGCAATTTGAAGAGTAGATGTCTAAAATCTTTGAACTTTTTAAAGGTACTGTGCTGCTCATCCTGGGGAGCAGCCAAATGTTTTATGCTCAGGATTTATAGGGCCCTTGTCTGCTCAAAGCTGGATTACGGATGCATTGTTAATGGCTCAGTGCGAGAATCTACTCTTCATATGCTGGATCCAATCCACCATGAAGCATTGCGTTTGTGCACTGGTGCTTTTTAATCTTCTCCTGTCCAAAGTCTGTATGTGGATGCTTATTAGCCTTCACTATCTCTTAGGAGAGAACAGTTGTCTCTTTTTTATTATGTGAAACAGAAATCTCATACTAAATCTTCAGTTCATGGTACAGTATCAGATACTTTGCCGAAAAGAATATTTGAAGCTCGCCGAAGTAGTGTCTCTACATTCATTATAAGAATGGAGAATATAAGCAGCACGATTGACTTTAACACAAGCAACATCTCACAGGTTGAGGTTAATAGTATTCCATCTTGGTCAACTCCAAAGATAAATGTTGATATAAGTTTAAAGCAGTTGCTTAAAGAAACCACGCCAGATTACGTATATAGACAGCACTTTGCAGTAATTCAACAAAGTGACAGGAATTTAATTCCTGTTTACACTGTTGGATTGAAATTGGAAGACTACGTTGTCTCAGTCTTCGTCTGCCATGATGAAATCGTGGCAAATTGAATCGAATTCATCCATCTTTACTGCAGAGCTGCAGTCTATTCACCTAGCCTCAAAGTATGTAATCAGAAAGGGTTATCATTGCTGCATGATTTACACTGACTTAGTTAGTGCACTTCAGGCTTTGATCTCATGCGAACCTAGTTCTCATTCTGTAGTAATTAAAATCCATAAACTGTTTCGCCATCTTTGTGCGAATAGTATTTTCGTAAAATTTTGTTGGGTCCCAGGCCATGTAGGTATAATGGAAAATGAAGAAGCTGGCACAGCTGCATAGTCAGTAAGTTCTTGTCAGCATACAATGATTATTGAAGGAGGTGATTTGAAGCTAGTTGTTAAAAAACGATTAGCGGAGAGATGGCAAAATATGTGGAATTTACAATCCTACAATAAACTACATGAGATTAAACCTATGATAGAAAATTGGACATATAAGAAACCATATGACAAGAGATCTGAGGTTATTTTTAGTCGTCTGAGGATTGGACATACTCGGTTGACTCATCAATCCCTTTTGAAGGGAGAAAAGCAACCAGTATGCTAGTATTGCAACTGCTATCTAAGTGTTATACACATACTGCTCGATTGCTCTGCCTTTGAGATCAGGCGTAGACAGCATTTTGGAAATGAAGTCTTAAAGAGATTCTGGGCCAGAGACCAAATCGTTATAATGTATTGGACTTTTTAAAAGTCACTAATTTGTATAAAGAAATTCAATTATTTAATTATTTATATATTTATCACATTTTTGTGCGTTGTTGTTTTTTTTTGTACTTACGATGTGTATATTTATTTTAGTTGTTATTTATTTATTTATTATTGCCATATGTTAGTTGTTAAAAAAATTTTAAACATGATAAATATTAGCCCTGGTGCAGCATAGCCTATATTGCTCTTGTGTCAAAAAACAAAAACCAACCAACCAACCTATTTTGCATAACTATCATGAAGTGTTTTTTGAATTTTCTTTTTACTATATTTTCATTTTCTATATAAGATTTTTACATTATTAATATCAACTTGGCAATTATTTGCCTGACAATGTAAAAACATGGGAGATGTAGACTTTAAGTCTTACTGCAGCCAGATGTTTCGACATCCTTACTTTCAGTTTTCTCTTCGTTTCACTAACATAATAGTTCAGTATTACATATGTACACTGGAGTCTATAGATCACTTTTTCCTCTAATAGCTATTTATCCTTGTAAGGTTTATTCCTTATTAGTCCAAATAACTTATTTTTTTGGAATGGAGCTAATTTGAAAGAAGGTTTTTGTGAAGAAGAGCCTATTGATATTTTTAACATCAAGAAGATGAAGTCAGATAGAAGTGAGAAGGGAGTTTGTATTTGTATCAAACCAATGAAGGGCTAGAAAAAGAATTGCAGAAGGAAGAAAACTGGAACGATATAATTATAGAGCTTTTCCAAACTTGTGTTGCCTGATTTTCATTTCTTGGTGTTTTACATCAACCAAAATCACATAATTGCAAATGGAACAGCAAATAACTTTTCCATCTATGCATATGCCTTCATCTTTAAACTTATTTGCTAAAATGTTTGGTTTAGATGCAGACAATTTTGCCATTTTCTAATGTCAATGACACCGAACAAAAGAAATTGGAACTGTTGCACTCATAAGTCAGGGTAAGGTGACCTCAATACAGAATTTTCTAGATCGTTCTTTTCTTACAAACAAAAACATGTGTTGCAGATTTTTGGTGAATCTGTTCACATCCTTAGAAAAACTTTAAGGATTAGTTGTTTAGTTCAGAAAATTCCGCCTTACCCCCTTTTTCCGAAGAAAAGAAGAGAGCATGCTAATTATCGTATTTTTTTTCAGAATACGTTGTCCGGTGTAACAAATTGTTTTTTCCCCTCAAGTGAATGAATAAAAACCACCAAAAAAAGAGATAATTGTCAACATATTTTTTGAGAATGTAAAAAAGGGGGAAGCTGGGTACAAAATATATAGTTTGGGTGCTAGTCAGTTTTGGTGTCATGTTTGTGTTTTGGGTGCTGAGTGGATCTATTGCACTAAAACTGACATAGTTTTTCTTTTGACACACTGTCTGCTTCAAAAACAACTGGGTGTGACACCCAAAAATCTGGACACTACTAATAACTCAGCATGTGACTTCATTATCAGCAACAGGAGTGAGTTTGGCTGAACTGCTGATGGAGGAGAAGTTGAAAACTTGCATAGACAGTTGCTGTCCTTCAGCTTTGGAAGAAGGCATTGAGAAACTGAAAAGCTCAATATAGAGATTTCATTTCCAAGTTGGTGATCCAGTTTAGTTTGAAACTTGAATTTTGACGAGCACTGGATCCCAGCAGGAATGTCAGTTATTCAGTTTTCACAGAGGATGGTGAGATAATTAAGTGGCATACAGATAAAATTTGACAATGTTTACTAGATAAGTACACACAGGTGAACTGAGAAATGGAGTATGTCTTCCTAGCTGAAGTCTGATAAGGATAAGCTAGTTCTGGACAAGGTGTAACAAAGTTAGGATGCATCTATTAGCAACTTCAGAGAGGAATGTCAAACATTGATAAGATGACGCTCAAAATATTGAAAAGACTGTATCTTTCTAGGAAGGAAGGAGTTTTTATGTTGTCTCACCAAAGCTTGTAAAGGGCACATCAAAGCACATTAACCTTCTCTCTCAAGGGCTTGGTTGCCCGATATATAAGCTGAGAAACTGTGGGCACTTTTTTTTGGTTCTGTACATATTACATGTTTGTGTGTTTAAGACTAGTCTCTATTTCCTTTTTCAAACAGAGTTCAGTAAGATTCACGGGAATTGTACAATGCCTTTTAAGCTGTGGATGGCTAATTTATATTATGATTGACATTATTTAAATGAATAAGTGACTAGTCAGGAACGTCTGTGATAAATCTACTGCAAAAATGAAAATGCTTCGCTGTTTTATAATAGAAAGTATGTAGGAGCGAGCAGGATAAAGTTGCAACTCTAAGCTAAAATGTTTAAATGTTGTTTATATGGGGCTATTTTAATGTGAAAAGAAGAAAAATTTCACTTTTCTATTAGTACAGCATGTTATCTATTTCTAATTTTTACAAATTTTTATAAGAACGGGTCACTATATTTAACAAGTTGGTAAGTGGTAAATAAAACACACAATTGAAAACAAAAAGAATGTTGGAACTTTTCGTAAATTTAACACATTCAGTTTATTTTAGCAAATGACAACAAGATACAAAATGTTATTTTTTGTAACAAAGTTTCAATCAAACATCAAGTTTTGCTGTTTTCGCACAAAAAGTTATCTTTCTCTATACAGGCCCAATGGTGACAGCCAGAACATGTTATCCAATCTTCGTTAATTTTTGAGTTTGAATATAATTCAGTACAATAAAAGCATTCAATGTCATGATTATTTGCCTCATCATTATCAGTTTTATTTACAAAAAGTTTTTTCTGAAAAGTGACAAAAATTCTAAAGAAAAAAGTTCTTATTTTTGCTTGAAGTTTTAAACTTTTCAATTTTTTTATTACAACTTTCTTCAGCTACTTATTTTCTTTTTGTTTGCTATCTCCTGCAAAAGTTTGAACTTGTAAGTGCTAGAAGTTATAATTGCTGGTATACCTTTGTTGCAAGTAGTCATTCATTTAGATATGTTGAATGTTTGCAAAGAAACTAGGGAAGTTTTTAGCACTTGACTGATAAGCAAGCAAGTTGTTGAAGATTCAATGTTCACAGCTTCTCTGTTATTATCTTCTTGTGTCTATTTCCATATTAGTCAATAAATTGAATATCAACTCAGCTTCTTTTAAAACATTTAATAAAACATTTAACACCTTATAATGCTGAGAAATATTTATTACAAACGTTTTCAGCCTAATGGAATAGGCCATCATCAGGTGACAAGCTATCGAACAACTTATTCCATATTAGTATTTTTGGTGGTAGCATTTGGTCTTGGTAATATTTTAATAATGTTTTTTGCTTTTGCTTTTCTAGAATAGAGAGATTTACCTATCTATAGAGTTTCTTTGTCTTTTCCTACAAAGAAATGATAATTGTCTTTCTGCCCGACTACACTATTATTTTGTACAATAAAGTTATCTATCTCATTTGCCAATTGTAGAGTCACTATCCTGATAATTTTCTTCTAAATTTCATCTTCTGACTTGCTTTCAATGTGATAATCAATTTATTCTGACTCTTTGATCAGTTTTGTCAAAACTTGTTCCAAAGCTTGTTTAATGCTAGAATGGGAAAACTGAAGCATCTCTTATAATATTGTAAGGATGATGCCCTTGGGGAGACACCACCGTGAGGATTGTCTCCTTTTTAAGGACGCGGTGTTCCCGAATCTAACTTGCACAGAAGTCGCCCTTAAGGTGAAAGGTTATGACCCTTGCTTTGCCCGTGATCTGTCAGGATGACACAAGAAAGCCGTTTCCGTATGGGGGTCGCGGTTTGCTGGACGCAAAGACTCACACAGAGACTGTATTTACCATTTCAACGCGTTTATTGAACAAAAAAATATGCTAACAATCTTAACACTTGTCGGTCTCGTACCACACGATGGAGTGTCCTTCCCGGCGGCACGTGAGTCACACAACGGTAAAGGGTTCTCCTGCGTATGTCGCCGAGGTTTATCCTTATGGAGGCTGGAGGAGGAAGTGGGCCACACAGCACAAGAATCACAGCGTACACGATGTTCCGGGAGACGTTGATCCCTTCCTTCGGAACTTGAAGAGTTCTATGATGGGAAGTTCGGTCCCTACTCTTCTGCCGAACTTCGTTCGTTGGTCTTTTAGTCCCTGTAGTTCCGAGCTGCGTCGTCCAGACTATTTGCTCCCAACCTCCTTGTGTCCTTGGGACTTCAGGCTTTTATAAGCTTTTCTCCCCCGAAATCCCGAGGTTTTGGTTGGTCCAAAAGTTGGTCCCCTGCGATTCTATTGGTCCCTGGTCTGTTGCCGGGAACGTGATTCGGGCTGAGGGGTCGCCGAAATGACCCCGTCCGGGCTGTTCCCCTCCGGAGTCGGGTCAAGCCCTTTCCCGGATAACGGTCCCGTAAATTGTCACCTAATGTCTATTTTTCTGTCCCAGAGAGGAGGAAGCGGTCTCAGTTTGCCGCTCCTTCCACAGGAGTCAGCAGGACCTGCTTTGAACTCTCTGTAAGGTGACCGTCCAAAGTTACCCCGATGGTCGATCCCTCGATTGTTCTCACGATTGACGACTGTGAATCTGTCAATTAGGCCTGGAATACGACAATTAAATCGTCTCGCACCCCGTTCCTTGGTTACACCGGTCCTATTTACGTAATAAGTCACCGATATATTGACTTTAGCTCGACAGCCGGTTTCCGTCCAAAGGGAGGGTGTGTGGTCCCAGCCTCACAATATGTATCTGATAATTTTAATAATTGCAGTTTCATATAAAAAGTTCATAAAGAGAAAATTTTTAATTATCATGGAAAATTATTATACAACTTTTATATGGATAATGAATTTATCTTCTTAAATGGCACACTCATCAGTGACAAATATGGAGAGTTTATTTTTATTTCTCATAATGGAGCTAGTATTATTGACTTCATATTGGTTTTGAGGATTAGTAAATTGTGCATTGTCACAAAGTTTTCCAGGGCCTCTCCTCTTCTGTTACTACACTCACCACTTCATGTAGGGGAGTGTGCATTAAAGTCATCAGTTATTAGGAATTGTGCATTCCTGAAGCACTGCATTGCCTCTGAGAGGATGAGGAACAGCAGTGATACTGGTATTATTTGAAGAGTACATGTTAATGATAACAGAGAGGTTGAGGCGCATGTATCTAGCCCAAAACGTGTATGGGTAAAGGGTGAGCGCCGCCATCTGGCAGTTCTGGACCGTCGATAATGGCCTGTGTAGCTTGGTGATTACACGATCGGCTTAAACGTCTTCATTTTTTTTCGTGTTTGGGGTTAAAATTATGATTTATTTTATTAAAATACTTCTCTTACCACTACTTCTCTTAACAGAAGTATGTCGTGAAAGCAAGAATACCGCATTTGAACTTTCCTACTGTTTCTCGGAGTTAACATGACGCTAATTATAGTAAAAAAATAATTATTTAGTGTTATTAAACATCATATAAATACTTTTAAACAGATTAATTTGTTTATTTACCTTTCGTGGTAATCCACCGTGCAAAATGCTTCCGCCATTTTTTTCAACTTATTTCCCATGAGTCAATGCGCGATGTTCATTGAGTCACGTGATGTTATGAACGGGTGCCTCAACGATTTTTACTTGGATTTAAAACGTGTAATGTGTACTTCTGCTACCCGTACACGTTTAATGTTTGAACTTGTGCCTCAACCTCTCTAATAACTTGAAGCTGTGGCAGTGCAATCTCCATGCAAATCAAGTTGGAGGAATAGCTTGGATGTAGTATAAAGTTAGTCAATCAGTCTATTATTTATTAAAGTACAAAGTACATACTTGGTGTCGTGTTGAGCATGACCAAGGTAGAATACAAGGAGATACCAAATATATGTGATACAATAGAGTGATATAAAATATAATAATGATACACAAAACAAATCTAAGCACTACAAAATACAGAGAAACAAAACAATACAAATGCAATACATAACAGAACAAAACAATACAGATACAATACATGACAAAAACAATAAAAGTTAGAAAGACAAAACAAAAAAAAAACCTATGTAAATAATATAAAACCAGAGTTAAAGTATATACAGTAGACAAGCAGTATGGCTGGGAGTTACATGTTATAAGATTAGGCCGTTACAGGTGACAGTTGGCAGTATTTCTTCGCCAGTGTCGAGAAGGCAAGATAGATTTCCTTGTTAAAAAGTAGGTCAGAATGATGGCATGGCCAAGGAATGTTAAGGTTCTGTATCTAATCTGAATTCTATGCTATTGTATCTAATCTGAATTCTGTACTAATTCTGAATTATAATCTTCAGTCGATCTGCTTTAAGAATGGGACAGTCAAAAATGTAATGAGCCCTGCTGTCCTCACCTTGACAGAAAGGACAGAGACGTGAAGGATGATTAGTGAAGTGGGAGAGATATGCACTGAACTTTCCATGTCTAGTAAGAAACTGAGTTGTATGGTATAAAGGCAAGATGCAGATTTGCCATGATGTTTGCTGCCCAAGACTTGCTCCTCATTATGTTGAATGATACTGTTTCTAGTTTTGAAGCAGGTCACCCTGTTGTTAGCACGATAGGGCTTTTGCATTAGGCCTATATCAAAGTTTTAAGTTCATAGCAGAGCTGTGAATTGGCAGCAGTTGTACTCCTTAAGTTTATCTGCACGATTTTTAATTTTTGAAGTCTGGAAACTAACACCACAAGGACTATCACAGTCTCTAGACTATCTTGGAGAGTAGTTGTGCTTTCATCCTTTAGAGGATGGGACAGTCTTTGTCTAATGCATTGTGCCTGTGATTAGCTTGTTTTCCTTGAAGACAGTTGTTACAGCTCGGTACTTCAGACTTTACACATTTTTTAAATAAATGGTCGCCTATACATTGGCTGCATACTTAATCCAGAGAGCTTAGTCACACACAACTTTCACATGAAGCAACTTCTGTGTTTTTGTATGTTGGAAAGTTAGTACATAAAAGGGCATCAAACTCTTATATCCTGTTAATTGTCATGTTAGTTAACATAGAAGTTAACCTGTATGAAGGAGAATCCTCACCTCTCAACTCCAGATTTAAATTCAGGAAGGTCCCTTTATCTTTTCACTTCTCTAACCATGTTCTGGTAGGCCCCCTGCTTTTTATGCCATTTGTTTCCATGTTTTTCTACCGACGTAACTATGATAGCATAATCTATTCCATCTTTGCAGTCACCCATTCTTTTCGTCGAACAACTGTATTATATTATTAATGACTGGCCATCATGCATAGCTCAAAATGAAAAACAGTCGACAAAACTGTTGAAAAGACATCTGGGACATGCTTCTATATGCATATTATCAAAAGCGCTTTCACATGCATTGCTAACAGTTTTGCCACCTTTTCAAAATTGTGATGTTATACCGAAGCATGTGCATTATAGGAAACCATATGAGGCATGTGTGATGTCTTTTTACAGTCAAGAACTGAATAATGTGCATGACAGTTATAAACTACATAGGGACTTGTGTTGGAACACACCTAATATTTGCAAAATACTTGCAAATATTTTTATAAATTTATTTTCTTTCATCACAGTTTTTACGAAAACTGGAAAACTTAATAATTTATTTGGACCATGAATTTAAAATCGGTCTGTTTGTGTGAAAATTGGCCTGGTGGAAACACTAGTTGCTACAGTTCCCTCTTAATTTTTTTGTAGCAGAACAGAATATGTACTTCTCTGAGTAAAAAATTTTGCTGAGCAGATTCTGAGCAAAAAATTTTTCTGACCAGATACATAGACAATTTTATTTTTTTTCTGCTTTAAAAATTAAAATAATTAATCATGAAGTAAAGATTAAAATTTGTTTCATTATAAAAAAACTTTTTATTACAGTAATGTAAATTATTTAGTCACATAACAATCAGAAAGAAATATTTCAATTTTGATGAATATTTTCACTCTTATTTTCTTTTTCTTTGGAAATCCAGTATTTGGAGATAGATTGAAGATTCACTTCCTTTCCAGAGGAAAGATACATTCAAATTTTCATTAAATCACATAAGTGCTCCAATTCAAGTCTATTTGTGATTTTACACTTAATTGAATTCATAAAACTAAATTCACGTTCATAGTCAACACTAGATGCTTGAAAGTTCCAATGATATTGATAAGAACTGCTAGTTATTTAAACTCAACATAATTATGTACATAATTTAACATATCAGTGAATGTCTTAATTGAACAAGTTTTAATTTTTCAGATATAATGAATTTAAAATTACAGTATTGTTCTAATAGTTTGAGGCAGCACTTTCATTGTTATCGACATTTAAAATTAATGAAAATTTTGTAATCGATTGCTTGACATTCTCATTTTCAAATTCAAAAATAATTGAATTTGAAATCGCATTAAGATTAAATGTGTGAGAATACGCTGAATTTGAGATTAGACTCAAAAACTTTTTAATTTGTTGGGACATTAGGACTTGCTCACTTTGTCGCTGGATGGTGTAATTCATAAAATGCCATTTGGACTGTATGATCCTTTTTGTGTCAGGACCTGACACCATCTAGGATAGGATTTTGTACCCTAACTCACAATTTAAAGATCTATATTTAAAAGGAGGGCTGTATAATTATCCATTGGGGAAGATGGGGGTAAGTTTCGATCGTAGGCTGTTTGGATGTCCATTTTTAACTGAGGGAACAGACAGGTTAACAAATAACTAACAAAAGTTTAATGTATAAAATAAAAGGATACACAAAAGAACAATCTATCGTTATATCAATGTCTAACTACATACACTTCTAAACATGAAGAGTTTACATCAATAAAACATACTATGTCAGTTGACAATTGTTGCTCTATTTGTCGCACTGTCAAACAATTGGAGCTTGATTAATATACTTCATATGAGGAGGTAAATTGACGATATTGGCAGCCGGAGATGTAGGTGGGTTTGGAGATAGGTGATGAGGAACTGGAGCAGGATTATGCTCTTCTTATGGCTTCCACACTTTTATGTGGTAAGTTCCTTCTATATGGTTGTCAACCTTCTATGACTGTCTTTATGGCAATCCTCTATGATAATCGGCCACCTTTTATTTGGGCAGGTTCTTATTATTAATTACTGCCTGATATTATGGCATGTTCTTACTATCAGTGACTGCCTCAAGTTGTGGGAAATTGCCCTTTTTATGCGCAAGTTCTGTCTGATACAAATTTGAGGTTTGTATCAGCTGACGGGATGTTCTAATAAGTTAGATGTCCAGATGTTTGTCAGAATTAGAGATAAGCTTATGTGAAGGGAAGTTTGACATAAAAGTGACAAAATGTGTCATTTTTTTAGTGTTAAAATGTTAAATTATCCAACACCTGATGTTGAGAAAGCATTTATTAAAGAAACATTAACATTGGGATATGAAAAGAGTACAATAGAAGGGCTAATTAAAAGATATGAAGGCAGCAATATAATAAGATCACAATCAAATCAGTTTAAAATTTCCAAGTTCCTATATAATTGAAACATCAAGAACATCATGAAACAAGTATTGGACAAAAAACACTGAAAAATGATTTTCAAAAGAGCACCTAATATACACAATATTTTAAGAAATGATAAAGACATGATTAAAAAAAGAAGAAAAAGCAGGCATATATAAAAGTCCATTTCAAAATCAGGAATTAGGAATTAAGAAAGACTATATTGAGGTCACAAGCCTCATAAGAAACTCTTTCCCTGCCTCGCCTATTGGCACTACAGGGTTAAAGAGACTATGCCTTATTCATCGGCTCAGTCTGATACCTGACGTGGTAGACAGGAATGACATAGCTGGGCCACATGGTACATCTTTTGGGCTCCCATCCGCATCCAGGCCTAGCCCTCTAACCTGGCATAACTTTTATATTGTGCAGCCTGTGTCTGCACTTTTGGTCCACATTACTAAACCTTTAAAGCTCACAATCATGCCTACTTGCATGTTATATAGTTCAGACTCATAAAGTATCAGACAGCGGGGTCCCCTTCCCTACAAGAAGGGGCCCAGCCTAGTTGTCCATTAGGCATGTAGATCATAGGTTTATGATCATTTTCATCAGTTTCTTTAAGTTTCCTCTACTAGCTGCTAGTGTTCGAAGTACTTGTTCAGGCAGCCTAGACCAGTCGACTTGGCTGGCCCCTCGGCGGAAATCCTCAGTAAGAGGACAGTCAAGTACATAGTGTCTCGCGTCGCGAGGACACCCACAGGAGAAGCTACATCTCCTTCTCCAAATCTGGACATGAAGTAGGGAAACCTCCCGTGACTGGTCAAGGTGAGCTCTTCTCGACTGTATTGTGAGGGTATAGCTCCTGGGAAACCCTGGTGTGATGGTCTTTGGGAATCTCCCATGTGATGGCATTCCCTTGTTGGGTCCCATGATGGGTGGGATAATTAGGAGCTGAAAATTTATCATTGAATATGGATTCTTCATTTAGATTCAAAACAAAACCAACCAAGTACAGATAAATCACAATCAAAGGATTTTAACTTTTCCAACAAGCTAGCCTTCCTTATAGTTCATAGTAATGGAGAGAAACCTCTGTCTAAATACTCTTTTTTTCTAATTCAGAATTATTTGAATAGACTATTGGGCATCTAAAGAAAATACAAAAATTGAGGTTGGGATTTACTCATATAAACAGCCTCTCCTCAACAGTAGGCAAAACTCTTAACAACAAAGACACTGGGAGACATGGAAGTTACTGTCAAACCACATGGAAGTTTAAACTCATCTCGTGGTGTGATATATGAGGGTGATCTGATGTCTGAAGAATACTTTTGCGTTTGTTAGACGACAGCACTTAGTGTCTGTGTTCTTTGATATAGAGAAGGCTTACAATTGATGCTGAAGATACGGGATAGTCTGTGATTTGCATGAATTCGGATTATGGGATAATGTGCTGATTTTTATAAAAAAACTTCCTACAGAATTGAAGATTCCAAGTTAGGATGGACTACACCCTTTCCTTTTGCCCAAGAGGAAGGTGTCCCTCAGGGTTGTATTTTGAGTGTGACTGTGTTCCTAATTAAAATTAACAGCATAGCTAACTGTTTCCCTCCCACCGTGAAACACTTTCTGTACATGGATGACTCAGATCTCCTGCCAGTCTAGTAACATGAGTTTCATTGAGAGACAGACAACTGCAAACCTCCCTAAATCATATACACGATTGATCCAAGACCAATGGTTTTAGATTTAACACCAAGAAGACTTCGTGCATCCACTTTTGCCGAAGGCGTGGTTTGCACCTAGATCCGGAAATTTTCCTAAATGGGGATAAAATTTCAATGGTAAATGAGGCTAAGTTTTTGGGTGTTTGTTTTGACCAAAAACTGACATTTTTGCCACACTTGTGCAATTTGAAGAGTAGATTTCTAAAATCTATGAATTTTTAAAGGTACTGTGCTGCTCATCCTGGGGAGCAGACAAATGTTCTATGCTCGGGATTTATAAGGTTCTTGTCTGCTCTAAGCTGGACTATGGTTGCATTGTTTATGGCTCTGCGTGAGAATCTACTCTTTGGATGCTGGATCCAATCCACCATCAAGCACTGCGTTTGTGCTCTGGTGTTTATCAAACTTCTCCTGTCCAAAGTTGTATGTGGATGCTTATGAGCCTCCACTATGCCTGAGCAGAGAACAGTTGTCTCTTTTTTTAGTACATTAAACAGAAATCTCTGAATAGACTCTCAGCTAATAATTTAGATACACAGCTGAGAAGATTATATGCAGCTCGGACGAGTAGTGTCTCCACATTTGACATAAGAATGGAGAATCTAAGCAGGATGATTGACCTGGACAAAAGCAACAGCTCACATGTTGAGGTTAATAGTATTTTACCTTGGTCAACCCCAGCGATAGATGTTGACTTAATCTTAAAGTAGTTTGCCAAAGAAACCACGCCAGACTACATCTATAGACAGCACTTTGCAGAAATTTAAAATCGTGATAGGAATTTAATTCCTATATACACCAATGGATCTAAATTTGATAACTATGTTGGTTTAGCCTTTGTTTGGCAAAATGAAATTTTGGCAGAAGAAATAGCATTGAATTTTTTCATCTTTTCTGCATAGTTGCAGGCTATTTATTTAGCTGTAAAGTATATAAATAGGAAAGGTCATCGTTGCTGCGTAATTTACACTGACTCAGTTAGTGTATTTCGGGCTTTTTTCTTGTATTAACCTAGTTCTCACTCTATAGTTAACATTAAATTAGTTTCCAAATTTTTATATCTTACTATGAGAAAATTTTCTGTAAAGTTTTGTTGGGTCTCTGATCATGTGGGTATAAGAGGTAATGAAGATACCGACACAGCTGCTAAGCTAGCAAATTCTTCACAGCATACAATGCCTATCGAAGCTGGTGATTTGAAGCTAGTTGTTAAAAAATGACTAGCAGAGTTATGGCAAATTATGTGGAACACACAAATCCACAATAAACTATATGAGATCAAATTTTTGATTGAAAATTGGACACATAATAGGCAGTATGATAGGAGATCTGAGGTTCTCCTTACTCGTTTGAGAATTGGACAAACTTGACTGACTCATCAATATTTTTTGAAGGGTGACGATCAACCAGTATGTCAGTATTGCAATTGTACTGTAGGTGTTAAAGACATACTTTGCAACTGCGTTGCGTTTGATAAAAGTCGTAGAGAGCATTTCGGAAATGCAAGTTAGAGCGAGATTTTTGGCCAGAGGCCAAATTTGTATAGAGAGATATGATTATTTATTTATTTATTGTACAGTTTTATTTACTTTGTGTTGTTAATTTATATTGTTGTATATATTTTTTTTGTTGTTGTTTGTTTAATTAATTAATTAATTAATTATTTATTTATTTATATAATTTGTTATATTTCTTATGTGTCAGTTTAAAAATTATACATTATTTGTTGTGGCGCAGCTTAGCCTGTATGGCTCTTGCGTTAAAAAACCTGAACTAACTGGAAATTTAAGTGTGACAATGGTGTTGGGCCAAAGGCCAAATCTTGAAAACTTACTGGATTTTTGTAGAAGAGATTTGATTATTCATTTCATAGTTTTACCTGCTTTGTTTTGCTTATTTATATTGTTGTATATATTGTTCTTGTTTATTTATCTAATTTTGTCATATGTTTGTTGTTTTCATGTTTAAAAATATTTTATCATTTGCTATGGCACAATTCAGCCTATATGGCTCTTGTGCCAAAAAACCAAAATCAGCCAACTAATGAACCAATTTTGCCAGGAATTAACATGCGGAGTAGTGTCGAAAGTTTCCAAAAGTTTTTGTCATTAAATTAGTTGTCATTAAATGGCTGGTTGTATCGATTAGTAAAGAATTTTTTTTAACATCCATAATATTCATCATACTGAACTATTTTTGAGCTTTATTCAAATTAACAGCAATTACATTTAAAATTTTTCTAGCTCTCAAAATAGTAATTGGAATATTTTTCTGTGTCATTTACAAAATCTCGAAAATCATTTACAGGAACAATGTATTTTATTATTTGATTTAACTGTTTTAGTATATTTTCACCTTTAATTTATGGTGCTTCACAAATTTCATTTGGCCAAGTTTCATGGTTTAATACATTGAAAGCATTTAAAAGATCATTATACTTTTCATTTTTATCATCGAACAGTAAATGAGTTGTCATATGTATTGAAAAATGATAATTTTTTTCTAAACGCTTGGATCTTTTGCCACATTTCATAAATATACCTCGTTTCACCTTGCAGGCAAATATTTAAATTGTTTTGTTTTGTCATCATATCAGACAAAAATGCAAGGTTTCTGAGAAATACTTCATCTGATAGATCACATTGTTTTCCTTGTTCTTGATAAAAGTTTAAAATTTGTCGTCGTAAAGACAAAACTTTTATCAAAACCTGACCTGTTGATAGCCAGCGAACCTTGCAGTAGTATGGTAGGTCAACACTATATGTTTTCTCATCTAAAGAAAGCATCTGCCGAAATTTACGATGACGCATTGCATTTACGCGAATATAGTTGACAATGGCAATGGTTATATCCAGAGTGTCTTGCAAAATGGTAGATTTTGCGCAAAGATTTTGCTGATGCAAAATGCAGTGAAATGATATCAATTTTTTCAAGTTTAAGTTTTCCTTTTTTAACAAAGCAACGAATCCTTCTTTTTTGCCTCTCATGGAAGGTGCGCCATCGGTGCAGACACTGACTAAATTACTGACATTCAATTGTAATTTATTACATATTTCTTTGAAGTTTTCGAAAATATCGGCTTCTCGAGTTCTTCCAGTTAGTGTACCCAACGCAAGTAGTTCTTCGTAACATTGAAAATCTTTAGTTATAGCATGAATAAAATATAAAACTTGTGCCGAATCTGTTTTATCAGTGCTTTCATCTAAAGCAATTGAAAAATAAACATCTTCATTTTGTATAATTGTATGAAGTTGCTCTGTTACATTTTGCGCTAATTCGTGCTGTCGATCTGTTACAGTTCTTCTTGAAAGAGGTAATTGTTTGTATTTGTCGACATTTCTTGGATCTAACATACTCACTGCTTCAACAATACATTCTTTAATTATTTCAATGTCACTAAATGGTTTGCCCCTTTTTCCAAGTATATGTGCTATTTTATACGTAACAGCAACTGCAGCGGAATTTTGATTTACAAAGGCACTAAAAGATGCCTGCTGATGATGCTTCTCATTTTTCAACTTTTGAAGTGCAGCTTTTCGTGATTCACCTTCTAAAGCGAAATATTTATGTTCTTTATGAGTCAAATAGTGTTTATTTGCATTCGCTTTTTTTAAAGTATTTAAAACTGTATTGCACAACAAACACATCATTTTATCTTTCTCAGCAGTAAAGAAAAAATCTAACTCCCATTCTACATTAAATGTTCTGTTTTCATCACCTAATTTTCTTCTCTTACTATTTGACATGATGGATAAAAAAACGAATATCAAATAATATCTTTAACAAAGTGTATACTTTCTAGAAATACAATAAAACCGTGTAACTGTTATAAGCACTCACTGTTAACTACAGTTTGCTGAAGATCGCAACAGGGAAGCGTTGAGAGATGCGAGTCAGAGAAGCCAAAGCAAGGTGTGACACTCAAATGGGAGATCTGAAACCGAGTTTTGTTTACTTCTTAGACAAGGTAGTTGGCGCTGCTAGCGCTTTTTAAACAGTTTTTTAAAAAATTAACATTTTTTAAACAGTTTTTTTTTTCGTTTAGTTACTAAACGAAAAAAAAACTGTTTAAAAAATTAACATTGAGTGTCCAAGTCTGAAACGGATGGTCTGTGGGCCAGAGCCTCGCTCATGCGTGTTAGAGTCTGTTTCAGATTAGTATTCTGACGTCATGTTACAATATGACTCTCTTTGGCAGGATTTTTCGCTCAACTGTCATGGCATTGATGTACAATAGTTGTTTGAAACGAACTCTACCATTTTTGTACTAGGTGGTGAAGGGCCGCACAAGAACCTCGCGGAGGTTGCATGCGGCCTCGAGGCCGCAGGTTCCCCACCTAGGTGCTAGACAGTGCCAAATGCAAATACCTGGAAATTTTTGTTCAATTTATGTTGCCACTCCAGACTTTTTCCTTAACATTACACTAGCATCGTCTGAGCAAAATCCAATAAGATTTTCTTTTAAATATTGTTTCTCAAAACCATGTTTTTCAAGAACTGTTATTAAAGTCTTAAAAACTTTTTCTGATGTTTCTTATAATTTGATCACATCAATAAAAATTGTTATGCTGTCCTCGAAATCCATTACTTCAGATTTTAAATAAACAATAAACACACTTTTATATGAAACAGTTAAGGCTTTATCAATAATAATTGAAAGTTTGGCTCTTGCAATTATAAGTTTTTCGAAAATATTACTTCTTATTTTTGTAAAGATATGCTTTATGATAAGTGGAATTATAAATCTTGAGTGCGAGGAAATTTCCAAATCTACATTATTTTTATTTTGGAAAATTATTAAATTTGGAAAATCAGTAAATGGTTTATTGTTTTTAATTATAAAATAGGCAGTATTAAAAATGTGTATGGTGTTTTTTAAAAACTTTTCATTAGCCACATTGATATTTTTGGAAGTAACATTTTTTTTTACCTGTATTGATCATTTTGCCTGCTTTTTTGTGTGATGTTGATTCATGATGCTGTTTCAATTTTTTTCTGATTGATGCTTGTAAAATTTCCTTTTTTTTCTATGAGGTTTAACAGAACATGATTTCCATTCTAATGACATGTGTAAATGTTCAGCACTTTCAACATTTAATGATCCTACTTGTGAACACCATTGACATCCAACATTTTCATTGCTAGCAATATGAAGCCATTCATATTTTTTAAAAAGTATTCCTGTTGTAATTCCAGCTTTGTAATAAACAATTACTACTATTATTCTCAATTGATGTTGGTTTTCGTTTATCTTCACTAGACGTTTTCGGTTGTTCTTTATTGCTGTTTTCACTAGATATTGTTGTTTGTAGTTGCTCTTCATTGTCAATATTTGCTGTTTTAGATTTGGTTATAAAATTATCCAAAACCCTTTGTCCTTTTCTTTCTAAAAATAACAAATAATTATTTTATTAAAAATTTTATACACTCTGCAATTTTAAAATATATTACTTGAGTGTCGATAGCCCAACACATGTTCCGCAGCCATCTTGTATTTTCTTGCGTGTGTGGGATTGTGGTATCTCCCTTATGACTGGATTTACTTTCCAGAACTCTTGAGTTGATCACGATGGAATCTCGTTTCAGTTGAGATTGAAATGGTTGAGGGAGATCGCACTAAGGCAAATGGAGTATAAGGCTCTAGTTCAGAAGTGTTACATAGTATAATATGCATATTTTAATGTATTTTTTAAAAGAAACAAAACTACTGAGAAATGTTACATATGTTTAACAAGGTTTGGAAAACTTTGGAAATGTTAACAATGGGTTTGGCCGAACCTGTGCGAATTTGCTGAATATCACCACTGATTGTATCTGCAGCACTTGTAGCATCTTGTGAGTGGAATGTAATCATTTACTTTCACGTTGTCTTAACTGAGAGATGTGTTTCCTTGCTATAATGATATGGATCTGGGGAGGGATAGATATGATTATATGACCATAGTTTTTTTTTACTTTCCCTCTTCCTAATGTTCTCACTGCTTTCACACCTTGTTAAACAAAAGATTAACAATCCTTACAGCTTTATTTTTCAAATAACAGCATTCATTTTAAATTATTATAATTTTTTTATATACTTTTTTTGTAAAAACACTTTCTGGAAGGTTTTTATTTCGTGGGAATTATTTCCCGAAAATTTTTTTGGATGTCATATTTGCATGGAAATAATTATTTCATATAAAAATAAATTTTTGTGGATTTCTTACTTGCATTTGAATCGGAACAAGGGTAGTGAACCAGTTAAGCCTTGTTTTTCTCTCATGGAGTTGTTGAGTATGACTAGTGTTCTTAGTTCAGTATGACTAGTGTTCTTAGTTCAGTATATTCAGATTGATATTTTTCTAGCGTAGCTTTTAAAAGGGCCCCTCGATGTGGGTTTCCGTCCGTGGCGAGGAGACCTCCCAGAGATGGTTTAGAAACTCTTCTTTACCATCCCTGGGATCTGAATGCCCACCCACGTGTTTGCCGAGCGTGGTGTCCCGTATGCTGGTAGTTGAGGGGCAACATAACGTCCCCAACACACTGCTTTGGCCCCTGCTTCGGATAAACGGGAGGCTGAAATCAGGCTCCATTTGAGTCAGTCGGCTGGTTGTTGAGTCATTCTTGACCTCGGCTTGGAGTCAACCGATCGATGCAGACCGGGCGGACACGTCAGACAAGATGTGCTCTTCTTGACTGCATTGTGAGGGTATAGCTCCTGGGAAACCCTGGTGTGACGGTCTATGGAAGTACTCCATGTGACGGCATCCCATGGTGGGTGGGGTCACCAGCAGCTGAACTGTTATTATTAAATATGGATTCACTAAAACATAAAACATGTACTGATGCATTACCACCAAGGGATGCCATCTCTTTCAATCAACCAGCATATCTTATTGTTCATGCTATGGGAGAAACACCTCTATCTAAACGTTCTCCTTTTTTGATTCAAAAATTGTTTGAATTGACCATTGGGAATCTTAAAAAAATTCAAAAACTGAGGTCAGGAGATCTACTTGTAGAAGCAGCCTCCCCTCAACAGTCAGCAAAGCTTCTGAAAATGAAGTCTCTAGGAGAAATAATGGTAACCATCACACCACAAACAAATTTGAACTTGTCACGTAGTGTGATATCTGAAACTGATCTGATGTCTGAGGATGAATCAGATATTCAGATTGGTCTCTCAGACCAAGGTGTCACTGCTGTTCGACGAATTTCGATTTGTCGTGATGGCAAGTTGATACAAACAAAACACATTATATTGACATTCAACAAACCAACATTGCTATCTTCTGTTGCGGCAGGATATCTCCGTTGCCCAGTTCGTTCATACATTCCAAATCCGCTATGTTGCTTTAAATGTCAGTGGTTTGGACACTCCCAAATATCATGGAGAGGAAAAAAAGCATGCACACAGTGTGGAAATGAAGACCACCACAGTACTGAATGCACATGTTCTCCATGCTGTGTAAACTGCAAAGATACCCACCCTGCCTATTCTCGAAAATGCACTGCATGGCAGAGAGAGAAAGAAATTCAGCGATTGAAGATTGTTAATAATATATCTCACCCGGAGGCACGTTGCGTGGTCACTCTAAGTGCACCAGTGAAACAGAAGACATTTGCTGGTGTTCTGAAATCCACAAAGACATGTGGAGTTCAGACAGACATTTCTGTTTCACCAAATGAATCTCTCACACGCCATGAAAAATGTTTGCTGATACCATCTACCAAAGCAACAGAAAAAGAGAATAACAAATCAAAACCACTTATACCTAAAACAGGGGTAACAACTAGGAATGTGGGTTCCAAAAAAGCCAGTAAGAACCCACTTAATAAACAAAGGATAAAAGCAGCCCTATCTAAATAAAAAAAATGGGAGACTCAGTCTATGAGCGAGTTCTCCGACTTCTCTGATGAACAGATTAATAAGGGGGTGACACCATCGACATCACCTCCAAAAGAAAAACCCCCTGTAAAATTAAAGAGGAATAACCTTGCTAAAAATGCTGCCTCAAATACATAATGGATTATAAAATAATCCAATGGAACTGTCATGGTTTCCGCAACAACTTTTCTGACGTTAAACACTTGACATCATCTACCTCATCTCTCTGTGTGGCACTCCAGGAGACTCATTTGAAACCTGGAGAAAGCATTACTTTAAAAGGAGTCAATCTCTATAGGAAGGATGATGATAGCCACAACCGTGCCAGTGGAGGTGTGGCTATTGTAATTTCAAATCACATCCCATCTTTGTCAGTACAAATAACCACTGATTTGCAAGCTGTGGCGGCCAGAATTTCTATTGGAGTAACTGACACAGTTTGTTCTATATACTTGCCACCAGATGTCAGAGTCAATGAAGATGCATTGGTTGAACAGCGGCCAACTCCATTCCTTTTACTGGGTGATTTCAATGGTCACAATCCAATGTGGGGCAGTCTCGACATTAACCATCAAAGCAGAGCCATTGAAAGATCCATAGGTAATCACCAACTATACTTATTTAATACTGGAGGAGTGACATATTTCCATGCCCCAACAAGAACATTCACTGCCATTGATCTATCATTTGCAACCCCAAACCTGTTTTCAGCATTTTTATGGAAGGTTGGATCTAATCCACTCTCTAGCGACCACTTTACAATTCCTCTAAAATATCAAGGCAGTGAAAGCTGTGAAACAGCCCATCCACCATGCTGGAAACTTGAAACTGCAGATTGGCCTGCATTCTCCTCTTTGGCTGACATCACTGAGGAAATGGTTAATACTGCTGATATCAATGATGCAGTTGAAGTTGTCACTTCTAGTATTATTCAGGTGGCTGAAAAAACGATGGGAAAAACATCAACTAGATTCCCACAGCATCAGAAACCATGGTAGGACCAGAATTGCAAGGCAGCATTTAAAGCACAAAAGAAAGCATGGGGGATTTTCATAAGATACCCTAGTGCTGAAAATTTGATTGCTTTTAAAAAAGCAAAGGCAAATGCCAGAAGAGTTAGAAGGCAAAGCCAAAGGGATTCTTGGAGGAAGTATGTTTCTAGCATAAAATCTTCCACTAGCTCAAAAGCAGTCTGGGATAAAATCCATAAAATCAATGGGAAATATGTTTCTCACTCTCTGTCTATGCTGGAAAATAATGGCACAATAATCAGCGACATACAGGGTATTGCTGATTTATTGGGTGAAACATTTACTGCTTCATCCAGCAATATTATGTATTTAAGGGATTTTCAGGTTTATAAAGCCCAAAGTGAAAACAATATTTAAACTTTCACTCCTCATCTAATGAGGATTATAATGTGCCATTCACCAGCTTAGAACTACATACAGCGATCTCTCGCTCGGGTAATAGTGCTGTAGGCCCGGATAAAATCCACTACAGCATGATTAAAAATCTGTCAAAGAATTCCTTTCTAATCTCCTGTGTCTGTTTAACAGAATATGGACAGAACATACTTTTCCTGACTCTTGGAGGCTATCTATCATTATTCCCATTCCCAAGCCTGGTAAAGACCACAAGAATCCCTCTATTTACAGACCAATCTCTCTGACAAGTTGCTTGTGTAAACTCTTTGAGAGGATGGTAAACAGACATCTGATGTATCTCTTAGAGAAAAATGAATACTTTTCACCATATCAGAGTGGTTTTCATAGGAACAGAAGTACCACTGATAACTTAGTAAATGTTGAAACATCTATTCGGAAAGCCTTTGTTAGACGACAGCACCTAGTGTCTGTGTTTTTTGATATAGAGAACGCCTATGATCGCTGTTGGCGATATGGGATACTTTGTGATCTGGACCATTTTGGATTGCGGGGTAATTTGCCAATTTTCATAAAAAACTTTTTAGAGAATTGAAGATTCCAAGTTAGGATGGGCAATACTTTATCTAGGTCTTTTACGCAAGAAGAAGGTGTTCCTCAAGGCTTTATTTTGAGTGTGTCTATGTCCCTAATTAAAATTAATAGCATAGCTAACTGTCTTCCCTCTAGTGTGAAACACTCTTTGTATGTGGATGACTTTCAGATCTCCTGCCAGTCTAGCAACATGAGTTTTATCGAGAGACAACTGCAAACCTGCCTAAATTGCATAGACCATTGGTCTTGGACCAATGGTCTATGCGATTTAGTTTTAGTTTTAACACTGAGAAGACCTCGTGCATCCACTTCTGCTGTGGGTTGCACTTGGATTTCGAAATTGATTTAAATGGGGTCAAAATCCCAATGGTGAATGAGGCAAAATTTTTGGGTGTATTGTTTGACCATAAACTAACATTCTTGTTGCACTTGCGCAATTTGAAGAGTAGATGTCTAAAATCTTTGAACCTTTTAAATTTACTGTGCTGCTCATCCTGGGGAGCAGACAAATGTTCTATGCTCAGGATTTATAGGACCCTTGTCCGCTCAAAGCTGGACTACGATTGAATTGTTTATAGCTCTGCGCGAGAATCTACACTTCGGATGCTGGATCCAATCCACCATGAAGCACTACGTTTGTGCACTGGTACTTTTCGAAGTTCTCCTGTACAAAGTCTGTTTGTGGATACTTATGAGCCCCCACTATCTCTTAGGAGAGAACAGTTGTCTCTTTTTTATTATATAAAACAAAAATCTTTTAGTAAACCTTCAGTTGATTGTATAGTATTAGATACTTAGCTGAAAAGATTATTTGAAGCTCGCCCAAGTAGTGTCCCTTCATTCGCCATAAGAATGGAGAATGTGAGCAGCACGATTGACCTACGATACAGGCAACATTTCACAGCTAGAGGTCTGTAGTGTATCACCTTGGTCAACTCCTGTGATAAATGTTGACCTTAGCTTAAAGCAATATCCAAAGGAATCCACACCTGACTACATCTATAGACAGCACTTTGCAGAAATTCAACATAGTGACAGGAATTTAATTCCTATTTATACAGATGGATCTAAATCTGATGATTACGTTAGCTCAACTTTTGTCTGCCAGGATGAAATCGTGGCAGAACAAATTGCATTGAATTCTTCCATCTTTTCTGCAGAGTTGCATGCTATTTATTTAACCTTAAAGCATGTAAATAGGAAAGGTCATCGTTGCTGTGTGATCTACACCGACTCTGTTAGTGCACTTCAGGCTTTGATCTCATGTGAACTTAGTTACCACTCTATAGTGATTAAAATTTATAAATTGTTTCGCCAACTTCTTGCAAGGAATCTCTATATAAAATTTTGTTGGGTCCCAGGCCATGTAGGTATAAAAGGAAATGAAGAAGCGGACGCAGCTGCAAAGGCAGCTAGTCCTTCACAGCATGAAATGTGTCTCGAAGGAAGTGACTTGAAGCTAGTAGTTAAAAAACGATTAGCGGAGAGATGGCAAAACATGTGGAATGCACAAATCCACAATAAACTACACGAGATCAAGCCAAATATAGAAAATTGGACACGTAACAAACATTATGACAGGAGATTTGAAGTAATTCTTACTCGTTTGAGAATTGGGCATACTCGGTTGACTCATTTATACCTTTTGAAGGGTGAAGACCAGCCAGTATGTGAGTATTGCAACTGCACCCTAAGTGTAAAACACATGCTGTGCAATTGCTCTGCTTTCAAGACAAGGCATAGACAATATTTCGGAAATGCTTGTTTGACAGAAATCCTTGGCCGAAGGCCAAATGTCAATAATTTACTAGACTTTCTGAAAGTCACTAATATTTATAAACAAATTTGAATATTTATTTATTTACCTATTCATGTATCTATACTTTTATATACCTTGTTTTTATATATTGTTACTGTTATATATGTTTGTTATTGTTATTTGTTATTAATTTTTAATATATGTATATATGACCTTTTTAATTTTACCATTTGGAATGGCGCAGCATAGCCTATATGGCTTTTGTGCCAAAAAACTTTAACAAACCAACCAACCTTAACAGTCCTAACACGGCTGCAGCACTTTTATTGGAAGCATTTATGTATAAACAGAGAGGGCTGTTGAAATCAAAATGAGCAAGTAAGGGAGGTGTTATGAGAATGGCCTTAAATCCATCAAAACATGCTTGACACTGTCACTCTATATGAGTTTTTTTTCCCTTTTTTGTTAGTTCAATTAAGAGGAGGGCTAGCTCAGCAAATTTTGGGATGAAACTTCAAAAAAACTAACCATTCTTAGGAAAGCACTTACTTGCTTAACATTTACAGGGTGACTTTGGTCCATAATGGCAGATATATTTCTCAGGTCGGGGAGGATTCTGTTTTTGTCAATCACACGCCCTAAATACCGCACTTTGCTCATAATTAATTTTGCTGTTTTTAGGATGCAATTTTAAATTGAAGCTACCAAGAATGTTCAAGACCTTATCGAAGAGTTTCTTATGTTTGTCTATCATACGGGAGATTAACACATCATTTTGGAACACACAACAATTGATACCCAGAAACTGGGCCAGGAGGTTTGACATTACATATTGGAAATATCTTCCACTGTCTTTAGCTGCCTGAAGTAATCTATCTACACATTTGGTACTTACCCCAAGGTGTGGAGAAAGCAAAGATGTGTCTTATTGAGGGGTCTAGGGAATTTGAAAATATCCTGATTTTAGATTTAAGACAGAAAAATACTGGCTTTTGTGGAGTCTGCACAGTATTACATTGACCCTCACTATAGGCCATTGGCTTATATCATGGGTTTATGAGAGAACCTTGTTGTACCTTTTAATTTGGCTATAGAAGTGAGAAAACATTCTTGGTGTTTATTTAATATACTATATAGTTTTTCTTATTTTGAGAATCTAGGTGACTAAGATTTTGAGTCACCACAGAGGTATTACTAACACAATTAATGAGATATAAGGGTGTTAAAGTTCTTGTAAGTTCCCTCGATGTGGGTTCCTGTCCGTGGTGAGGGGACCTCCCAGAGATGGTTTAGTAAGTCTTCTTTACCATCCCTGGGATCTGAACGGCCACCCATGTGTTTGCTGTGCGTGGTATCCCGTATGCTGGAAAAGGGGATCCTGGTAGTTGAGGGGCAACATACCGTCCCCAACACATTGCTTTTGCCCCTGCTTTGGCTAAACGGGAGGCTCAAATCAGGCTCCGTTTGAGTCAATCAGCTGGTCGTTGAGTCAGTTTTGACCTCGGCTTGGAGTCAACCGATCGATGCAGACCGGGCGGACATGTCATACAAGATGTGCTCTTCTTGACTGCATTGTGAGGGTATAGGTTCTGGGAAACCCTGGTGTGACGGTCTATGGGAGTCTCCCATGTGACGGCATCCCCTTGTTGGACCCCATGGTGGGTGGGGTCACTAGGAGCTGAATTTTAAAATCTAAATATGGATTCATTAAAACCTGAAACATGTACTGATGCATTACCACCAGCCTACCTTATCGTTCATGCCATGGGAGAAACACCCCTATCTAAACGCTCCCCTTTTTTGATTCAAAAGTTGTTTGAATCGACCGTTGGGAATCTGAAAAAAATTCAAAAATTGAGGTCAGGAGATCTACTTGTAGAAGCAGCCTCCCCTCAACAGTCAGCAAAGCTTCTGAAAATGATGTCTCTAGGAGACATAATAATAACCATCACACCACACACAAATTTGAACTCATCACGTGGTGTGATATCAGAAACCGATCTGATGTCTGAGGATGAATCGGATATTCAGATCGGTCTTTCAGACCAAGGTGTCACTGCTGTTCGACGAATTTCAATCCGTCGAGATGGCAAGTTGATACCAACGAAACATCTTATTTTGACTTTCAACAAACCAACATTGCCATCTTCTGTTGTGGCAGGATATCTCCGTTGCCCAGTTCGCCCATACATCCCAAACCCGCTACGTTGCTTTAAATGTCAGTGGTTTGGACACTCCCAAACATCATGCAGAGGAAAAAAAGCATGTGCACAGTGTGGAAATGAAGACCATGAGAGTAATGAATGCACAAGTTCTCCATGCTGTGTGAACTGCAAAGATGCTCATCCTGCCTACTCTCGGAAATGCCCTTCATGGCAGAGAGAGAAAGAAATTCAGCGATTGAAGACTATTAATAATATATCCTACCCGGAGGCACGTCGTAAGGTCATCTTAAATACAGCAGTGAAACAAAAGACATTTGCTGCTGCTCTAAAATCCACAAAGACATGTGGAGTTCAGACAGACATTTCTGTTTCACCCGATGAATCTCTGACTCGCCATGAAAAATGTCTGCTGATACCATCTACCAAAGCAACAGAAAAAGAGAATAACAAAGCAAAACCACTCATACCTAAAACAGGGGTAACAACTAGGAATGTGGGTTCCAAAAAAGCCAGTAAGAACCCACTTAATAAACAAAGAATAAAAGCAGCCCTGTCTAAAACTAAAAAATCAGAGACTCAGTCTATGAGCGAGTTCTCTGACTTCTCTGATGAAGAGAATAATAAGGGGGTGACACCACCAACATCACCTCCAAAAGAAAAACCCCCTGTGAAATTAAAGAGGGACAACCTTGCTAAAAATGCTGCCTCAAACACATAATGGATTATAAAATAATCCAATGGAACTGTCGTGGTTTCCGCAACAACTTCTCTGACATTAAACACTTGACGTCATCTACCTCATCTCTCTGTGTGGCACTCCAGGAGACTCATCTAAAACCTGGAGAAAATATTTCTTTAAAAGGATTCAATCTTTACCGCAAGGATGATGATAGCCACAACCGTGCCAGTGGAGGTGTGGCTATTGTAGTTTCAAATCACATCCCATCCTTGCCGGTACAAATCACCACTAATTTGCAAGCCGTGGCAGCTAGAATATCTATTGGAGTAACTGTCACAGTTTGTTCTATATACTTGCCACCAGATGTCAGAGTGAATGAGAATGAATTGGATACTTTGGTTGAACAGCTACCAACACCATTTCTTTTACTGGGTGACTTCAATGGTCACAATCCTATGTGGGGCAGTCCTGACATCAATCGTCGAGGCAGAGCCATCGAGAGATTTATAGGTAATCACCAACTGTATCTATTTAATACTGGAGAAGTGACATACTTCCATGCCCCATCAAGAACGTTCACTGCCATTGATCTATCATTAGCAACTCCGAATCTGTTTTCAGCATTTACATGGGAGGTTGGATCTAATCCACTCTCTAGTGACCACTTCCCAATATTTCTAAAATATCGAGGCAGAGAAAGCTGTGAAACAGCCCGTCCACCACGCTGGAAACTGGAAACGGCAGATTGGCCTGCATTTTCCTCTTTGGCTAACATCACTGAGGAAATGGTCAATACTGCTGATATCAATGATGCAGTTGAAATTGTCACTTTGTGTATTATTCAGGCAGCTGAGAAAACAATGGGAAAGACATCAACAAGATATCCAAAGCATCCGAAACCATGGTGGAACCAGAATTGCGAGGCAGCATTTAAAGCACAAAAGAAAGCATGGGGGATTTTCAGAAGATACCCCACTGCTAGAAATTTGATTGCTTTTAAAAAAGCAAAGGCAAATGCCAGAAGAATAAGAAGGCAAAGCCAAAGGGATTCTTGGAGGAAGTATGTTTCTAGCATAACATCTTCCACTAGCTCAAAAGCAGTCTGGGATAAAATTCATAAAATCAATGGGAAATATGCTTCTCACTCTCTGTCCATGCTGGAAAATAATGGCACAATAATCAGCAATATACAGGGTATTGCTGATACGTTGGGTGAAACGTTTTCTACTTCATCTAGCAATATTATGTATTCAAGAAATTTTCAGGCTTATAAAGCCCAAAGAGAAAAACAGTGTTTAAACTTTCATTCCTTATCTAATGAGGAATATAATGTGCCATTCACTAGAATTGAATTACAAACAGCGCTCTCTCGCTCGAGGAATAGTGCTGTAGGCCCAGATAAAATCCACTACAGCATGATTAAAAATCTGTCAAACAGTTCCCTTTCTAATCTCTTGCACCTGTTTAACAGAATATGGACAGAAAATAATTTCCCTGACTCTTGGAGATTATCAATTATTATCCCTATTCCAAAACCTGGTAAAGACCGCAAGAATCCCTCTAATTACAGACCAATCTCTCTGACAAGTTGCCTGTGTAAACTTTTTGAGAGGATGATAAACAGACGTCTGATGTATCTCTTAGAGGAAAAGAACTACTTTTCACCACATCAGAGTGGATTTCGTAGGAACAGAAGTACCACGGATAATCTAGTAAAACTTGAAACATCCATACGCGAAGCGTTTGTTAGACGACAACACTTAGTGTCTGTATTCTTTGATATAGAGAAGGCCTATGATCGCTGCTGGCGTTACGGAATACTTCGTGATCTACATGAATTCGGATTGCGGGGTAATTTGCCAATTTTTATAAAAAACTTTTTGCAGAATCGAAGATTCCAAGTCAGGATGGGCAACACTCTATCTAGGTCTTTTGTCCAAGAAGAAGGTGTTCCTCAAGGATGTATTTTGAGTGTGACTCTGTTCCTAATTAAAATTAATAGCATAGCTAAGTGTCTTCCTCCCAGTGTGAAACACTCTTTGTATGTGGATGACTTTCAGATCTCCTGCCAGTCTAGCAACATGAGTTTCATTGAGAGACAACTGCAAACCTCCCTAAATCGAATAGACAATTGGTCCAAGATTAATGGTTTTAGTTTCAACATAGAGAAGACCTCGTGCATCCACTTCTGCCGAAGGCGTGGTTTGCACCTGGATCCTGAAATATATTTAAATGGGGTTAAAATCCCAATTGTGAATGAGGCTAAGTTTTTGGGTGTTTGTTTTGACCAAAAACTGACATTTTTGCCACACTTGCGCAACCTGAAGAGTAGATGTTTAAAATCTTTAAACCTTTTAAAGGTACTATGCTGCTCATCCTGGGGAGCAGACAAAGTTTCGATGCTCAGGATTTATAGGGCCCTTGTTCGCTCTAAGCTGGACTACGGTTGCATTGTTTATGGCTCTGCGCGAGAATCTACTCTTCGGATGCTGGATCCAATCCATCATCAAGCTTTGCGTTTGTGCACCGGTGCATTTCGAACTTCCCCTGTTCAAAGTTTGTATGTGGATGCTTATGAGCCTTCACTATCTCTCAGGAGAGAACAGTTGTCTCTCTTCTATTACATTAAACAAAAATCTCAGAAAAAACTTACAGCTGATTGTTCAGATACTCAGCTGAAAAGATTATTTGCCGCTCGGACGAGTTGTGTCCCCACATTCGACATAAGAATGGAGAATGTAAGCAGCACGATTGACCTAGACACAAGCAACATCTCACATGTTGAGGTTAATAGTATTTCACCTTGGTCATCTTCACCGATCGATGTTGATTTAAGCTTAAAGCAGTTCCCTAAAGAAACCACGCCAGACTACGTCTATAGACAGCACTTCGCAGAAATTCAGCATTGTAACAGGAATTTAATTCCTATATACACCGATGGATCTAAGTCGGATAACTATGTTGGCTTAGCCTTTGTTTGCCAGGATGAAATTGTGGCAGAACAAATAGCACCGAATTCTTCCATCTTTTCTGCGGAGTTGCAGGCTATTTACTTAGCCTTAAAGCATATAAATCGGAAAGGTCATCGTTGCTGCGTGATTTACACTGACTCAGTTAGTGCACTTCAGGCTTTGATCTCGTATGAACCTAGTTCTCACTCTCTAGTTATTAAAATTCAGAAACTAATTTGTCATCTCACTACAAGAAATTTATTTGTGAAGTTCTGTTGGGTCCCAGGCCACGTGGGTATAAGAGGTAATGAAGAAGCTGATACAGCTGCTAAGTCAGCAAGCCCTTCACAGCATACAATGCGTATTGAAGGAGGTGATTTGAAGCTAGTTGTTAAAAAACGACTAGCCGAGAGATGGCAAATCATGTGGAATGCACAAATCCACAATAAACTTTACGAGATCAAACCTTTGGTAGAAAATTGGACACATAATAGGCAATATGATAGGAGATCTGAGGTTATCCTTACTCGTCTGAGAATTGGACACACTCGACTGACTCATCAATACCTTTTGAAGGGAGATGACGAACCAGTATGTCAGCACTGCAACTGTGCTGTAAGTGTTAAACACATATTTTGCAACTGTGTTGCTTCTGATCAGAGTCGTAGACAGCATTTCGGAAATGCAAGCCTTAGAGACATTTTGGGCCAGAGGCCAAATCTGGATAATATACTGGACTTTCTAAAAGTCATTAATATGTATAGGGAAATCTGATGAATTAATTATTGTACAGTTTTATTTACGTTTAGTTGCATATATAAATTATTCTATATATATTTCGTTGTTGTTTGTTTATTTATTTTTGTTGTTGCTTATTTATTTATTCTTGTTGTTATTTAATTTTTTTATTATATTATAGATTTTATATTTATATTACCATTGGCTGTTCAATGGTTAAACTGTGAAGTTTTGTTTATGTGTATATATGTCTTCCTATTTATTTTCTTCTTTGAATTGCACCATGTGTTGTGGCGCAGTATAGCCTGTATGGCTTTTGTGCCAATAAAAGTTAATCAACCAACCAACTAACCGTTCTTGTAAGAATTGTTACTTACTATTTCTCTCATACTATCAATGAAAGCGGGGATATTATTTTTCACATTCATGTCAGTTATAGCCCTATACTTGACATGGTCTAGGAGGGATGGTAATCTCATGAATTTTTTTACCGTGCACTATGCTACATCATAATATTTTCTCACATTCGGTAACAGTAGATGGATATTGTCGTATATTTTTCTTTCAGGCAAGGAACACGATTGTTTAGAGTTGATAATGTTTTTCAGAACTGATGAAAGGAAGGAGGATATTATTTTTGCCAATATTTTATAGTCGACGTTTAGAAGTGTGATCAGTCTATACTCGGGGTCCCCAAACTTTTTATCCTGTCAACACCTTTATAGAATATTTGCCTTCTTGTCGACCCCCAGATTAAGTATTTAACAAAAACATTAAATCATTTTTGCATTTGTAATGTTAAGCGATAAAAAGTCCTGCATAACAATCCAACAGAAGAATATAGTTCCCATATCTTATAAAATACATCCAATAACATTAACAGAAAAAGGAGATCTTTTTCACTGATTTATGATCTTAAAAAATAATAGCAAAATTATGGATAGATGGAAATTTGCCTATAGTTCTTAAACTGTACGTGTCATAATACGTAAAATGCTGTACACACTTATCTTTGTAAACATAACTTATATTTGATGAAAAAACCTCTTACTGTCATTTTGCGACTTCTACTGAATTCCTTAAAAATATGTTGACATGCCATTTTATTAAAATAGTTGATATTAGTGGGATGGATGAGTCTGAAGAGAAGCAGCAAGATTATTGATATGCAGTTGAAAATTGGTAAGTTATAGTTGCAAATCACCACAGTTTTCCAATTTCAATCTCTTCCTCTGTTTTGTCAAAATTGCGTTTGTGTGGCTAAAACCAGCTTTAACTATGTATGAAGTTTAGAATGCAAGTAAAAAAGGTTCGGCTTCTGCTCTGAGCTTGGGATATTTAGGGCAATATTGTTATTGCTCCAAAATTCACTGAGGTTTTTATTTTTAAACAATGCTGTAGCTTCAAAATCTACACATATTTTACTCAGTTCATCTTCTAACCCAGGTTCACTACCTTCATTATCTATTTTTACATCAAATGGATTAGCAAACCATTCAGGAACATGCATATTCTCCAAGTCTTCGGAACATGCTTTAAAGTCTTCTCTTAATTTATCAAAATGTTTAATATATATCTGCAAATCACGGTCGGAAATATTTTCATTTTCTTTTAGTACTTGCAAGTTTGAAAAATATTTAAAATCGGATTATGCCAGTGAAGATTTAAATAGCTCCATTTTTACTTGAAAGGCCACAATGATTTTTCGAGCTTGAACAATTGTAACGTTTTTCTTGCAAACGCTTCTGTACTATATTAATGATTTTCGATATATTACGATATTTTCTCTGTAAAGGACAAAATATCTACATTTAGATATAAAATACTTAGAGTGTCAACTATACTAGAGTGTAACAGTGCAAAGTATGTCTGTGTATAATAAACTATTAGAGTTCAAACATGTTTGCAACAGTAGTACAGTGGCCAGATGCGTGAAAACAGAGTAACACATGCTTAAAGCGGCGTAGGCTAAGGCAAATCTCAAGTTATAACTAGGGTAGTCAGTAATGTTATTGAGCATATCCGTATTTCAAATTTTTATTGGAATATTCTATTTTTTTCCTAGACAGTTTAATTGATCCTGTTTGGTATTAATCGACCTCCTTTCGACCCTCATGTATTAATCGACCCCTGAAGAACTCTTATTGACCCCAAGGGGTCGATATCGACCACTTTGGGGACCCCTAGTCTATACCATATTTTACAGACTATGACACTACAGACTGTAAGACACACTTTAATTTTTAAGCAATTTAAAAAAAAATAACATTTTTACTATTTTTACTATTAGATTGCAAAGCCAAAAGAAGCTATAAAAATTCTTAGTTCATAAAACCGAACTGATTTTTAAAATCTTTGAAAATCTTCATCTGAACTTTCCTCTTCTTCCTCTTCGTCATCATCGTTGTTCTCTTCATATATAAGATTGTCTTCACTGTCATCGAGAGCATTACTTATGCTGCACTTCTTGAAAGATTTAACACTAATGTCTTATCTCTCTAGACCATGACTGTTTTATCCACTGACATACTTGTTTGATTGTAGGTTGTTATAAAGCTCCCTTTGGCGCGTATTTATGTTGGGTTTATTTCATAGTTTATTTGTTCTATTCCTCTCTTATATACACTTTAAATGATTTATTTATTGAGACATCAAGAGGTTGTTCGAGCAGAAATCATGATTAGTGGTGTCTATATTGTATAGATTTGCAAGCATCTCAGCCATGTCTTCTCTGAAATAGCGGTACACCTGTGCAGGGAGCCCATCTATCCCAGGTGCTTTCCTTGTGTGCATTTGATCAATCGCATTACAGACCTCTTCTTTTGTTATGATTTTGTTGATAATATTTTCATTAATATTTTTTATCGGTTTTATTAGATCCTTGATGTTTTCCCATTGGTCCCATCTTGTGTTTGGCTTCTTATAAAGGTTGTAGAAATTTTGAAATTCTGCCATGATTTTATTTTCATCTTCTATTGGGACATTGTTAATAATTAAACTATTTAGCAGCGTTGTTTCTTTCGGTTTGGTTTTTCTTTTAAAGGTGAGTTTTTCAGAGAATCTTTCTATGCCGAACCTATTTATTTTGTGCAAGATGTAGGTTTCATTGATTTTTTTCTCCATTTCTTTGCTGATCTCATTTTCTATTGTAGTTATTGCCTCCTTGTCGTTGCTAATAATCTTGCGACTGAGCTCCCTTTGCAGATGCTATACCTTATTGAAGTTGTTGCATTTTATTCTTCCCCATGTTTTGTTTGCTATTTCTATGATTTTCTTTTTAATGGTGTTCCATTTCTCCCAAGAGATGTTGGATTTTGCATTGTCGAGGGTTTTTTTTACCTATTTCTGGAATGTAGTATCTGATAGGATGATATTGTTAATCCTGATTTTGCATTTCTTTTGACTGGTGTTGTTCACAGATATGGTAGGTTGATGAGCTTATGATCAGAAAGTTTTTTTCCATGAGTTAAAAGTTGAGTGACATTGATAGAGTCAATCTTAGCTGCATCCCTACTTATATATATCCTATCCAGCCTCTCTTGTACTCCTCTTCCTTTCCATATGTAGCCATCCGATTGGGGGTAGGGGGTACGGAAGGCGTCCTTGAGCTCATAGCTTGTCACAACATCATTTAAGATCGAGCGGGATCTGTCGGGGTGTAATGCACAATTCTTGTCCCTTTGACTTAGGACGCAGTTAAAATCCCCGCCCATGATGAAGTCCCTTCCACCTATAAGGTAGTTAGGGATATTTTGGAAGAGCGCTTTACGTTCTGCTAATTGAGGGGGTGCATAGATATTAATAATTCTTAGAGGCTTGTGATCGCTGTTGATGTCGACCGTAAGGATGTTTCAATTAGTATCCGTTCTGAAGTTATGGACTTTGATGCTATTCCTTATCATTGTTATAACTCCAGAGCCTCTTCTGGGGGCAAAGGAGACGTAGATGTTAAACTGGGTAAATATCTTTCTAAGCTTCTTAAGGTCATAAAAGTCATAACAGTTAGTATCCTGTATCATGAATATGTCTGTAGTGTCGTTAAAAGTGAGGTTAAGCAGGTAGACCTGTTTGGCCTCGTCCCTTAAGCCAGAGATGTTAATTGATTCGATATTTAACTTATTAGGTCTGAACGTTGTTGTTAGTATGGGCATTAATTCTTTTGCTTTTCCTTGTTTTTTTTTTTTTCTGCGACTGTTATGACATCTTCCACCTTTTCGATAAGCTCATCTTTTGTGAGGCTAGCATCTAGACTTATAGAGAGGATTTTTTCTCTCACTACAACTGCATTGTTGTGTTCCTCTAGTCTATCTTCTAAGCTCTCATTTTTCTCGTTTGCTTTGTTTTCGTCTTTATTTATCTGTCTGTCAGCTTCATCTTGCTTATTTATGTTTTCCTGTGTTTCTACTATTCTTTCTTTTTCCTCTAGGGTTTTATCTATTTTTTGGCTATTTTTGTTCTTACTCTCTATTTCTGTGTTGTCCTGACTTTCCTTAACTTTGTCTACCTGATTTTTTTGTCTTTCTATGCTTTTTTCTCTTTTCCTTATTTTAGTTTTGTTCCTACCACCCGTTTTATAAATTTCTAGTAGAGTTGGTTCGGGACATTCTTCATCCCTGCTGTGTTTTTGCCTGCAGTAGTAGCAATTAGGGCAGTCTTTTACTAGATGATGCGGACTTTTGCATCTATGACAGAGCTCGATCCTGCATTCCCTTAACTCATGCGTTAGACTGCCACACCTCCAGCAATGCTTCTTTCTCCCAGCATACTGGAGCTCTACTCTGCACCTCAACATCTCCACGAAATTTGCTAAAAGTTTTCTTGTTTTTATCAGGACTCTGTAAGTGTCGGTTTTGAATTTCCTTTCCTTAACAGTGACTGTATGAACTAGTACCTTGCTGACCTTCCCAAACTCAGACATCACGCTTCTAATTAAATCTTTGTCCGCCTCGTTAGGGACAAAGCGTGCCGTGACCATTAACAGGTCCTCGTCGAGGCTTTCGCATAATAAGTTAGTTTCCCCTACCTTTATGCTGTGGCCGATCAACTTTTCCTTTGCCTCAACAGTTGTAAGGCCGACTTCTATAACGTAGTTTGGCTTGTAACATACCTGCTCCACTTGGCCTAGTTGGCCGGTGATTGCTTCACACGCTGTAATTAAGTCCGACATTTGGATACGTCCGTTAGCGGCGATCCTAATGGAACGGCTCGTGGTATACAGGCCAATCTTGTCCTCATTTAGTCCAGTTTCTTTAGCCGTGTGCATGTCCATGATCGGTGATTGTTCTTTGTCCAGGTCAATGGCGACGTTGGAGGGGGCACTGGAGGGCACTGGCGTATCCACATCCGAGAAGTTCTCAGCAAGACCAGGAGCCAGATGGACCACCAGGGGGGCCGAAGTTACCTGCGCGTAGCTACTTGATGAGTCAGGGGTATCCATGGTTGTGATGGAAGTCTCACAAGGCAGAGACAGCAAGTGGAGAGGCACCCACACAAATAGCTGAGGACACCAGGCATAGGGGCACAGACACACAAAGATGCACAATCGCCAGCAGACAGGTGCTCCACCACACTGAGGGAAACACTGCTCGATGAGAGTGATGAAACACAACACAGATACCGACGAGGTAAGCACCCCGGGGTGTCCAGCGACTGCGATAACCAAGAGGGATGAAGATCACACAAGTAACCAAGGATAATCCTTACGGTGGTGTAAAACGCAGTGACGACTGACTAAAATCAAATAGAGAGAGAAAGAGAAGCAAAAGAGGTAGACACGGCCACCAGGGGTAGAACCCAAGACAAGAGGGAGGAAGAAGTGCAGAGGGGGTTGCAGCAAGCTGCTCGCCCCTTAGTAGAGCAAGAGTTGTCGTTTAGTCAGCGAATACACGATGTTTTTCAATCGTGCAGGCCAACCTCACGACAAAGAGAGAAGGAGTTAGAAAAGCAGAAAAACTAAAGAATACTTACAAAAATGGCGACAGATACTACACTTTGATCTTAGCCAAAAGGTCGAGAAGCGATAACCACAGAGGGTTCCTCTCCGAAATCATTTGCAAAACGTTCATCCACTCGAGGGTGAATGAAATTTCTATCCTGGAATGCAGTTTCCAACAGCAACAGCATCATTTACTGATGGTTCTCACTTGAAATAACTATCACAGATCACTAATTTACTCACTACAGTTTTATTTTACTGCAAGAATTATGAAAAATTCAATTTATTAATGCTATAAGTTTTTCTCCTGCCTCCACCCCCCTTATGAAAAATTCAATTTATTAATGCTATAAGTTTTCTTCCTGCCTCCACCCCCCTTAAACATTAACAAAATGTTGTCACCCTCACATACATCAATAGATGTCGCCTCTGTATAATTTCAACACAGATTATAAAAATATTTTATTTTATTCAATTTTTGAGAAGTCAAAAATTGAATAAAATCTCAAAATAATATGAAAATAATAAGAGGGAAGATTTGCAAAATTTTCATGTCCCCTTTTAATTATTTTGTGTGAAAACTGATATGCGGATGTTAAAGTCAATCATCAAAAATTTCAGAGGCAAATTAAATTTTCTATTTCATAAAATCTTGTTAGGAACTAAATTATCCGTTTTTAATTTTTATAATTATTACTATCTAGCGTTCAATTAGATATCTTACTAAATTTTAATTAGGTATTTAAAAAAAATTTTTTCAACTTAAAAATTTTCTTTTTCCTAATTTATACATACAGCATTTTCTTATCCAGTAAATATATAAAATGTATTGATAATTTTAAAATATTTACAATTTAATGAGAAAATTAATATTTTTGGACTGCAAGTTGAAAAAATTGCAGACCTACAAATTCTCACTGTTATCCATCTGTCTTTCCTTAATCTCCAAAACAGAGTTATATGGATGAAATTCAAGATCAGATATAAAAACCTTATGGACAGGAGGCCCCGATTAACTATATAAGAACTTATGCAAAACGAAGGTCAAGTTGTCGTAAAACAATTCGTATGTTTCGTTTGTGTATATATGTGTTTCCCTATTTATTTTATTTTTCCAATTGTACTATGTGTCATGGCACAGTATAGCCTGCATGGCTTTTGTGGCAATAAAAGTTAACCAACCAACCAACCATACTGTATATATATAATGTATATTTCCAACGGGAGCCAGTGTATTTTCCCTTCTGTTATTTCATCTATAACTGGTTACATTTTCCCTTTACTACCAGACAACTCGATTTCTGATAAGTGTAAAAATAATATCTCTTACCTTTTTTGTCTTTAAAGTAATTATCCATTTTGATTTGAAGTTTAGTTGACCTATTCCAACAATATCCTTTGTTTCGAGTATGTCACTTAAAGCAGTGATAAAGTCCTTCCTGAAATAAGGACCACTAAATCTTGGTAATTCTATTAAAATAGGGTTACCAAAGTCTACCTGACTATCCATCTTGAACTCTTCTAAAACACCTACAACACTTTTGTATAAAACTTTAAGCAGATATTGAACAAAAATTGGCAGCGCACACATGGTGAACAAAAGGCCAGTAGCTTGTTGAAAACATGTCTTACCCCTGCATCCTACATTGTTTCACTTTATTTAACAGTGTCCCTATTCTTAATCCTAATCCTAATCCCCTCCAACCTGACCATGGGCCCCTTCTGTAGAAGAGTGGACTGTGGAAAGATGGTGAAGGTACATTTGTTGTAGTTTATTTTTAATTTCATGTTGTTACTCCTCCAGGAGATGGCCCACAAGATATTGTTTGCCCTGGCCTGGAGTACCTCCTGATTTCTGTGTGTGATGGCTAAGACAGTGTCATTGGCATAATCTTGTAGTTTACAGTTGTAGTCAGTGTGTATTGTAGATTGGATTTCCAAGAGGCTGTTATACATCACATTCCAGAGGAAAGGCCCCAACCTTGATCCCTGGGGACAGCCCCTGTAGATGTCCTTTTCTAGATAGGTTGTATTGTTGTTGTTGATGTTAGTTTTCCTATTGTGAGATCCGGAATTTTTACCGATTATTTGCCGATTAATTGTCCTGTATTTGCCTAAAAATCTAATTAAATTTTTCTTTAACCTAAAGTGAAACCTAACAAAAAAAAATTTTTCTTCCTGTTGATGTAAACATCTGTTCATTTCGAAACTAATCCCACATTCCAACTGCTAAGTTGATAGTTAGCTTGGTCCCGGGGGCAACTTTGACTTATTTGCGTACCTTTTACCTCACAACAATCAGTCACGTGACCATTCTTCCACGACAAACTTATAAAAACTCCTTCCTTCCCCTTCTCGGGGGAGTCGTTCATCAGCCGCCAACCAAAAGTTTTCTCAAAGTTTTTACAACTAATATATCCTATAATTTTTAAACTGTGTCCTAGGAATTCAGTGCACCTGGATCTCCAAATCAATTTTCTTCTAGGATAAGAAAAGAAACCATAAAGAGGTATGGAACAAGTTTTTGTGAACTCTCTCTCAGCCCTTTGCGGTTTAGGGACTCCTAAAATTTTCTTGACATTTGTAATTGTAATATCCATGTAGCTAATAAATTGTTGTTTTTGTTAAATTTTGCTTCCTCGTTTGCTTGTATATTGCCTGTCGTCTTACCGACACATTCCTCTCTCTGCCACTTGACCTGAAACAGTTAATCTTATAAAAACGGAAAAAGAGAAAAATTTAATCCATCCTGACAGTGAGAAGGTTTTACAACCTGTTGCAGGAGTGGGAGACCTACCCCCTTCCCGGTGGTTCACACTGTTTTGGAGGTAACTTTTGAAGAGATTAAAAATGCTCTTCGGACGCCCGGTGTTGTTAATTGCAGTAAGGATAGCCGGCCACCAAGTGTGGTCGGATGCTCCCCTGAAGTTGATAGAGATGAGCATGATATACTCACCTTTGCCCCTTGTGACCTGAAAGTGCTGGATGATAGAGTCCAGAGCTGAGATGGTGCTTTTCTTCTTCCTAAAGCTAAATTGGTTTATGTTGAGGCTGTTCTTGTTTCACAGTGGGGCTGAAGCCTGTTAGTCATGAGACCATCCAATGTCTTGCCAATGACAGGGAGGAGGAAAATAGGGTTGTAAGCTGAAGATTTAGATGGGTTGTCGCACTTGGGAATGTGCTTGATGGAAGCGGTTTACCACAGAGTAGGGAAGAAGCCTAATTGTAGGCAGTAGTTGAAGATAACAACAAAGGTGGTCAGTATTGTTTTATATTCAGTTCATAATCAGTATTGTCAGATACATTTGTTTTCTTTTCATCCAGAAGACATCAATATTTTGTGAATGAAATTCCATTTTAAGTGTGAGATCTAGCCGGGGGCACTACTCCGCTAGGATAGTTAGTACTACTTAATTTGGCGGCTAGTTGGTGAAACCAGTTCTCGGTCGTCCAAAAGAATGGCTTTTCCTAAGTTGAGGAAATTCGAGTACGGAGGGACTTACAGTTGAAATAAATTTAGAGCGGAATTTGGTGATGGTGAATTCACCTTCTTCCTTGTCAGGGACCTGACACCAGTTAATCAAATTTAGCTTTGCGGATTAACACACGTGTGGATATGATATGGATTTGATTCAGAGAGTTATCAAGCGACATTTCTTTAACAAATAATAAAGAAAAGTTTAATAAACTAAAATGAACAAAAATCATACAAAAATGGAAATAGTTAAATAGTCAAAAACAATCGGTTGAGACAACGAATACCTCAAAATATACGCGCCGAGAGAGAGAGAGATCACAAATTCATAATAAACATACAACCTCTAGTTGACTTTATCTTCTTTTGTATTTGACAAATGTATTTCATTTATAAAGTTCTCTGACTTCGGTTAATGGAGAGGTCTTGACAGGCACAAAATAAAATATATCTTCTATTTTTTTAACTAACTCAATTTACCATGGAATAATTATGTCTATGGACGTTGGCCTTCTGGATATGATATGGCTTAGGACTAAGGACGTTGGCCTTATGTAGACAATATAGGATGCTTTTCTTTTCTGTGAGTTTTTCTACTCTCTGAATTTTACTAATCTTTGGCTATATCTTTTGATTAGCGACCAATCAGCATGTTGATTTCTTTCACGTGAATGGATGAAAAGGGGAATAAAAGAGGGGTCGGCAATTCTTATGGTGGTGAGATTTGTAACACATAAGGGAAAAACAAAGGATGCTTCAGTTTCCGTTAAAGGAAGTGACTGTTTTATTAGTTTTCCCACGTTAGAAAACTGTTAGTCTTTCACCAAGACGAAATAATATTTTTTTACAAAAATTAAACTTTATTTTTAAATTATTATTTAGACCCAGGGGCCATTCGGATCTCACATTACTCCCTTATCTTCAAAAATCACACTAAATTTAAATGAGGCGTGATTTTTTTCACATTACTACAAAAGCTCAAATTTCTCTCTCTTGCTGAAAATTTGAGTAACATAAAATGAAAATCTTTAATTATACATTAATATTCAAATTTAATTACATTGGATATAATATAAGGAAATTGCAAATTAAAATATTAAAATAAACAAAATAAACACAAGTTGTTTTGTCTTCAGATTGACAGTGAAATAGTACATAGTTCGTTACTTGTTGAACGTATTCTTGCTTCCAATGAATGTCTTTACTGAAGCACATCTGTTGGATGACTTCTTATAGTTGTAGAAATTTCATGGATCCTAGATGATCATGTGATGTCTTTATTCTTCACTTGATACACTTTCTTTTCTTCCAATATTTTATTCAACAAAACCACAAAAGTTCAGGTGGATGAGTTCATTAATGTTCTATGACTCAATGGTCATTAAAATTCATTTTGAGTGGAGTTTATTTCACCAAAGTATTTTCAATTTTAGGTAGTATGTTAAACAATTTCATTTCTCATTAAAGTCTCTCTCTCTCTTATTACTATACTAAGTCTATCACTAGACTATTCTATATAATACTCTTATCCTTAGACAACTAATTATATTATCATTAAAATGGGGTATACTTTCTTTAACATTAGACTATAACATTAATAACGCTATCTTACTAAGATATATGTGAACAAAATTGAATGTCGATCAATCGAATAGAAGTTTCAATCAAAAATGAAATTATTATTTCGAAAAATTCAATGTGGGATTATAGTCGATGAGTTTTCAACAGGTTCGACTAATTCTGGTTTTTCTTCTACTGCATTATTTCTCTGAGGAATTTCTTGAAGTGGGATGTCTCATTGTGACATTTTCTTTATCCTTTTTTCTAATCTTCGTTTCCAACAACGATGCTTGATTGTATAATATGCGTATATGAGTATGATTAATATTCCTAAATCTTCAAGGATGATCCATATGGTCGTGGTTGGAATGGTTGGAGTGTATGAATTTGAGAGATCTTCACTCTCTTTCAATAATCGATCCAAATGTTTCTTTATTTGCTCATATGATTTTTCTGCTACCTTAATATCATCATCATTTTGCTTCTTAGAATTTTCCTTTTTCTTCTTAGGTTTCTCTGTAGTATTTAAACTCTCTTGGAATTTCTCTAATTCCATTTTGGAAAATATTGTTTCAATCAGAGGTATTATAAACTTTGGACTGCTTCTTGTGTGAACAGTTGATCTCATATGAAAATGTGAAGTGAGGATAATTCAAGGTAAATATTTAACACATGTATTTGGCAATCTTATTATTCCAACATTGTTCAATTTACTTATACTAGAAGGTAATGAATGCAAATTATTTTGTTTAGCAAAGCATTTTACTGCTAACACTAGTGTAAAGGGTGTAGAAAATACCCATGTTCCTTGCTTATCAATTCTACTAAAAATTGGATAAAATTCCTTTACAATTTCCTTGGAACAAAGTTCTGCAACCTTCTGATCATTTCCGATGTATAATGAATATTCACAGCTCTGATGTGGAGCTCTAAATATCGGAATATCTGGTGAACAAACAGCAAACTGTGACATTTGACAAACAGCCAACTCCTGATGACGTAGCAGCATATACGATTGTCTATCCATTGACAATGCTAAAATGGGATATTCTGTTTTAAAATATGCATAAGCTTTTAATGTAGGAATATATGTAGGTAATCCCAAAATTTCATAAGCATCGAAATATCCACTTGGATATTTTGGTTGTTTTTTTCTGCAATGTAAGCATAGTCCTTCTAAATGAAGTTGTTTAGAGTTAAGTAGGTTTTTGCTGCAACCTTCTATTCTGCTTCTGTTCCGATTTGATGGTTGTGTTTGAGGATGTGAACGTAGTGTAATTTGAGTATCTTTGGTCATTTTATGAAAAAGGTGATTAATTTTATTTACTTCGTTGTTTTCAATTTTGGAAGCTTCTGTGTCTAATGTAATTTCTAGCATTTGTTCGAAGGTTTGTTGTAGAATTTTCTAACAGATATTGGAATCTTGTAAACCACGTATAAATTGTACTCTTAACATTAGATCTATGACGGATTTTATACATGTGCATTCTTACAACTAAACTTGAAATCTGTGCTTTTTTGAGAGTTGTTTTAACGGAGTCATGTGATTTGAAATGGATTCACCATTACATTGTACTCTGGACAAAAATTTATGTTGTTCTGTTAGGATATTTCGTTTTGGTGTTAGGTGATATTGTAGCAACTTCATTAATACATCAAAGGTTTGCCTAGAGCAGTAGTTCCCAATTTTTTTAGGATGCAGAACACTTTTGTGAGAAATTTTCTTTAGTGGAAACCTTACTTAAGTTAATCTATATATATAAAAATGAATGTATGTCTGTGTGTCTGTCTTATGTCCTTCATGCATTACCACACCGTTTATCCGATTGCTATGAAACTTTGGGAAGTTGTTTAATATACTCTCGCGCAGGTTTGTGGCATAGTACGATTGCCATAAAACTTAGAAAAGTTTTTTAATACACTCCCGCGAAGGTTTCTGGCATAGTACATTTAACCCACGATAGATGGCGCGCGTTTATACGAGTGTATCGAGACAGTGTGTTCGATCGATTTCAAATTGTGAAGACCATTTCCCCCTATTTCAAAAAATATTTCTATATATGCATTTGTGAACTGTTATTTACGATATTTGTAATAATTTTTGTTTAATCACTTTATTTTAACTTTTTTTGCTAATTATGTATTCGCTCGAACTTTGTTAAAACCTTAACTGTATCCCGAACAACAACCGAAGTCGTAGGAGGAAATTCGCCTATTTTACCGATCTAGGAATCCCCCTTTTCCAAATTTTAATATCGACTCAAAATAATTTAAAAAGACAAATTACAATAAAACGGTTTATTATCCAACTATCAGAAATTTCACAACATGCCAAGGAAGAGAGGAAGGAGCAATTAAATAATTAAAATTATAAAGGATTAAAAAATATATATAAAAATGGGGAATATCGCACTTCTGACAATCGCTGCAAGTGTGTGGGCTAAATTTGGAGAATCCGTGCTTCTCGCATGGACAACTGTATGTGGCCGGCTCACGCGTCGGAAAACCTTCCGATTTATTCGTGTACGCACCAGACGGAAAAACAAAAAATATCGTGTATCCACAAGCACTCCAATAAATAAATAGAATTGAAACGACACTTTGAAATGTTTTCCCGATGAAAATGAATAATAATAATAAGTTTCAATAAAAATGATAAAATGTAAATTGAATTTTATCATAACGAGTTTGCTTAAATTTCCTTTCTTCTGAGATCGCAGCAATGCGCGACGGGTAAGCTAGTATGAAATATATAAGGTTGTCATCAGTTATTTTATTAGAATTGAGCAGTTATAATTCAAAATCTACTCATATTAGTAATGCCAATTTGGAGAGGAAAAAATATATCTAAATAACTTTAATGGGAAACTAGTGCCTGATTTTTTTACATATTTTTTCTATTTTGGGACGTATACAAGACAATGCCACTCTTAATTCCTCTAAATTTGCCAGTTTTTCCCTTTTTTTAGATTTTATATTGGTTAATGTGGAAAACCCAAGTTTACATAAATATGAAGTTGAAAAACACTTTTCATGGCTTTTTTTTTATATCAGTGGATAATCTTGTTGGACAGATATCCAGAATTCATCAAAATTCATTTCAGCGTGTGTGATTTTCAAGGAGAGGTCAGATACAAGGATATAAGCTCCTCTTCCTCTGAGACATTAAGTTCAGAATTATTATATAATTTTTTGAAATAAATGGATTCCTTACGTAGACCTATTTGTTTGTTTCGAGAGAAGGAAAATATTTTTTTGTGTTGTTTTTTAATATTGCTAAATGTTTTGATATCAAGGAAACAATATAGGTATTATTATGTATGGATGGAAACATACTGAGATTATTTTCTTCTACTTTTTTTTTCCAAGGAATGATCTTCTTGTGGAAAGCTGATAGTTTTCCGTTGATGTTAAGATGTTTTCATGTACACTTTGCATGGTAGTAGTCACAGTGTTTAAATAATTAAATATGTCCATTAAATATCCACATTTGGCACACCACATATCATTTTTAAGATTTTCTGCAAAGCACATATTTTCTTGTTTGAAGAAAAGTATCGATTTTTTTTAGTTCCAGTAGATGCAAAAGCATTTTTCCTCGAGAAAGCCGCCTGATTTCTGTATAAAAAATTAACCCTCTGTAATGAGGTCACACTATCGGAACCTGTGACCGGTGCTCTATGCGTATACGTTAAATATTGCTTGACAAACGTTTTCGAGCATTTTGTTCACTCTTCTTCAGGTCAACTGAAAGAATTCCCTGGACGGAGTGTATATTAACCCTTCGCACCGAAGCTATAACCTATCATATTTTGCCTCCATCATTGCACAGTTGTTTAAAAATTTGGTATTTCAACGGTCTCACTTTTATGTAATTTACAATATTAACCATCGAGGACAGAAGAAAAACTAATCAGCCACTCAATAAAGGTAAGAGAAGGTGAATATGTGTGTTAGAGTTTAGAAAAGGACAAAACAATTATAACAGTAAAATATGTATTCAACGAAGCTGACAAGGAGCTATTAGAAAAAGCCCTAACACATTATCGGAAGGTGTTTAAAATACTAGTTAATAGTATAACGTGTCACAATGTAAAAATTAAAACCAGAATTTATAGAGTAATCTTAACCTTGTGTGAGTCACATGGGTCTGAAACCCAGCACGAACTTTAGTTAACATTTTTTAATATTAGATATTTTTTAATACTCTGAAAAACTAATATTCCTCTAACTTTATAACCCGATCAAGATTCTGTTAAAATTTTTTGAATAGCAACGATCATTTTTGGGAAAAAGAAAATACTTCAGATTTGACTGACCCATGCAATTCACGTAAGGGATATGAAAAAAACCAATTAATTCGTCACCATTGCGTCGCAATGACTATCGCGATTAAGTTGTTGCGTGATGTCTGTTAAACCCTATAATATTGTTATTTATTTATATTTTTCTACTTTTTTTGTAATAACATTGTTTTCAAAAGTAATGTCTAATTAATTCTTAGTTATTTTAATTATTATTTTATTTTTATCGTATAATATTTATTTATCAGTTTTATAATTAACCAGCAGTTGAGCCCAGCGTAGCCCGGGCAAAAAACAACAACAAAGATTAAGATTATTAGATTATTTTGTCCTTCTTAACCTCTTATTCTGGTTGCTTGAGTTGCTTTTTAATGGACGTTTTGCAGCTATGGTGTCATTCCGTGGTATAAATAATAAATTCCTATTACAAATAAAATTAATAACATACTTAATTTCTTATGGCGTACCCTCCTAAAATGCAGCGAAAAATGCCACAAATGGCATCAAATAATACTATACTGAATTTATTGTTAATTTAAATAATAGCTAGGGGTGCCCTAGTGGTCGTTTTTGGCATACTGTATTACTCCTTGTTTTTCGCTTTTATATAGACATTTGTAGCATAAAGGAGATGAAGACCCAGGTACTCGTAGGTATTGCCTGGGTGTGAAAGGAAGAGAAAGAGGGGTTGGGGAAAAGCAAGTGGGATGGAAGGTGAAGAGAAAGGAGATAGGAAAGTTGATGAAGAAGGGAGACTCACAAGCGTCTGCATCGCATTTATTGGATTAAATAATATACAAGGTGATTACAAACACAATAATAAAATACAAAATAATTAAAAGATGACTAAAGCTGTACAGAACTTGTAACCGACAATAAAATGCTAGAACACTGATAAGTAGTATACAAAATAATATCGAAATAAATTACAATAAATAACATGAAGTAAACTTTTGTACAAAAGCTAGTTACAGACAACTCCAAAAAAAAAAAAATTTAAAGAAAAGATATAATAATATGATAGTAATTAAAATACAAGGTAAAATTTATAAGGTACAGTATATTTATAGAGTTGAAATTAGTAGTATTACAAAATTAAATGTTGATTTTATATAAACATAGTACCACCAAATTATATAAGAACGATAAAGTATAATAACAATTTTCATTACAAAAATGGAACAATTGAACAAAAGTACAAATGAAAACGAAGTACGCAGAGATTCGCTGAATTCTATATATCTGGTAATTAGACACATCTGTTTTTTTTAATATCTCGCCCCTTGGTAATCATTTTGGAAAGTGAATGTAAACAATCAGTAAAAAATTGCTAATTAAATGTTGAAGGTATATAAAGCGTGCTCTGGCCTTGTTGAGAAGTTGAAGGTAATTGTTCCTCGTTAATTTCTTCTTGCTGTTCCGTATCAGTGTTTCAAAATTTGTGTCTGAAAGTAAAAACTGTGCATACTCCATATTGTTGAAGTTGATGATAACGCTGTCTGAACACTTCTGCTGCTTTAACAAAAGTACAAATGAAAACGAAGTATGCAGAGATTTGCTGAACTTTATATATCTGGTAATTAGACACATCTGTTTTTTTTTTAATATCTTGCCCCTTGGTAATCATTTTGGAAATTGAATATAAACAATCAGTAAAAAATTCACTTGTTTTACACGTGTTATTAGCTATAAATTGCTAATTAAATGTTGAAGGTATATAAAGCGTGCTCTGGCCTTGTTGAGAAGTTGAAGGTAATTGTTCCTCGTTAATTTCTTCTTGCTGTTCCGTATCAGTGTTTCAAAATTTGTGTCTGAAAGTAAAAACTGTGCATACTCCATATTGTTGAAGTTGATGATAACGCTGTCTGAACACTTCTGCTGCTTTAACAAAAGTACAAATGAAAACGAAGTATGCAGAGATTTGCTGAACTTTATATATCTGGTAATTAGACACATCTGTTTTTTTTTAATATCTTGCCCCTTGGTAATCATTTTGGAAATTGAATATAAACAATCAGTAAAAAATTCACTTGTTTTACACGTGTTATTAGCTATAAATTGCTAATTAAATGTTGAAGGTATATAAAGCGTGCTCTGGCCTTGTTGAGAAGTTGAAGGTAATTGTTCCTCATTAATTTCTTCTTGCTGTTCCGTATCACTGTTTCAAAATTCGTGTCTGAAAGTAAAAACTGTGCATACAACATATTGTTGAAGTTGATGATAATGCTGTCTGAACACTTCTGCTGCTTTAAGAAAAGTACAAATGAAAACGAAGTATGCAGAGATTCGCTGAACTTTATATATCTGGTAATTAGATACATCTGTTTTTTTTTGAAACAAGCACACTGCAGCTCTCTATCTTGAGCGTGAGAGAAGTTATCGCCATAATTTACACTGTCTCAAATTACTTAGTCAGTTGAGGAGTCGATTGTTATTATGAATCGATGCTTCAAAGTTTATCAATATATAATTTTGCTTTAAATTGTGAATATTTGACACTTTTGATATATTTTTCTCTACACTTTATAAATAATACATTATAATAAGCGATTAGTAAATTTTGATTAGTTAATTTTTTCTGCGATTACACAATATAAGGAAGTAATAAGTTTTCTGGATAATTTTTCAGATGGAAGTTTTTGTTAAGAAATTATCTTGTCTAAGTAAAGTCAAATAACATGCAAACTTGTACGAATACGCTCTAAGATAAAGAATATAGCTATTGATGCACGCGATGGTCGTGATCGACGATAGTGATTATCGTGAACGTGTTTTTTCTGCCAAATTTTTTCTACTGGAATGTTCGCACGGAGTTTGTGAGACCCCAGCAGTTTTTCGACTGTTTTTCTAGAAAACTCCACACGCAATAAAAATGTTATTTTTTGCATTTTTTGCAGCTAGAAAAAATTAGAAAACTTGAATTTTTGGAAAAATTTCAGAAAAGATGTTGCTAAAAAAACTATTACCAGCTGTCTCAGACACACGTTGGTGGTGCCCTCCTGGGTTCAGTTGCATCGCCGTTTTTGCGACTGATACCATCATCCAGATGTAGTTATTTTAACTGTCTTCTCTGCTGCCTGGTGGATCTGCTGTACTGCCTCATTCCACATGTCTTTGACTAGTCCGTTTGGATTCACTTTGGAATTTTTCAAAGCAGTTGATTTTTGACTTTTTACCATTTGAAGCGTTCAGTCTCAGTTAACATCTTCTGTTTTTTATTCAATTGGCTCATCTGAATATTCATGATAAGTGGCCAGTGTTGTGGAGCTATGTTTTCACTAGGTATCACTTTAGTATTTTTGATCAGCTTCAAATCTTGTCTGCGCACCACCCAGTAGTCTATCTGGGTCATGTGACTACCACCAGTATATGTGGCAGGTGTGTCAACCACTTTTTGAACAAAGTATTTGCTAGGACCAAATCATGTTCAACTGCACAGTCATGTATTCTGTATCCATCAGCATTTCGGATTCCAAGACCATTTCCACTGTATTGCTCATAACCACCTCTTTGTTGTCCTACATGGCCATTCAAATCTCCTCCAACTATGTTATCGTCAGTTGGATTCACAGACTGCAGGTGCATGTCCAGTTTGTTTCAGAAGTCATTTTTCTCTGTGTCTGTGCATTCAGATTGAAGTGCATAACACAAGATGACTTTGGATAGTCATGGTATCTGAGGCGATTTTCAAGGAGATTAAATGATCACATATTCGATTTACTTCTGTGACTTTTGCCTGTGTTTGTTCACTGATAGCAGTGGTACATTATTTTTTGTAGTGTTTGATCCATAGTACATGGGTAGGCTGAAAAGTAATGCACACATGCTTGTAGAACATGAACTAAAACAAATAGGAAGATCGGGAAAAAAGTACATTAAAGTACAATTCTTAAGCTTTAAAATCATATATTTATTTTTCAACATAATCACCGTTAAGGCTAACACATTTCTCCCAATGTGTAACAAGTTTTCTCATTCCATCACTGAAAAATTCTTCTGACTTTACTTGAATCTAGGATTTGACAGCTGCTTTCACCTCATCATCCGAGGTGTAATGATCACCTCGGATGAGGTCTCTCTTGAGTAGAGGAAAAAAATAAAAATAACAGGGTGCAAGATTGGGGGAATAATGACTGTGTGGAATCAGTTCGAACTTCAGGTTTCGCAGAGCCTCTCCAGTTGCGCGCGAGGTGTGTGGACAAGCGTTGTCATGTTGCAAGATTATTGGTGCCAGGCTGCCTCTAACATGAAAAACTCAACGTCAGAGGTGTTTTAGAATCTATATGTACTTAGAAGAATTAAACATTGCAATGAGGGGCAACGGTAATTGTCTGTGGCAGTGATTGGATGTCCGCTGCATGTTTCATCAACAATTATAGCTTTTCCAGGCTTGCAACCACAAAATTTTATTATTCATTGATTTACAGTAGACGTATCAACAGCATCGTCATCATAAACAGCCTTTAAACGACAATGAATCTCAGTAGAAGTCACTTTTTCAGCAGTTAAAAATTCGATAAAAGCACCCTGTTTAACTCGCATTGACATAACACTGGAACACATTTCCATATTTCCACTTCTCAATATATACTGAATGAATGCAACAACCTCAAACTGCACATGTGCATAGAGGGGAATGTTACTTCCATATGCCACCTGGCACACTTCTGAAAATCATTTCGTCCACGCTTTACAAGCATGTGTGCATTACTTTTCAGCCTACCCTCGTAATAAAGTTTATAGATTTCTCTAATGTTCTTGGCTTTTGTACAACTCTATTTTGTTCTTGGAGACAAGCAATATTGATCAACCGGTTTTCAAGTACGCTGGCCAGTTCACGAGAACAAGTTGTGAGAGTTTATATGCCAAAGGTCCTTAAACCCAGTAATTGCAATTTTTGTGGTTCATGTAGTTTTTGGAATTACTTCATTAGTTTGCACTGTCTTTGTGCAGATAACCCTGATGCTTTTGTCACATTACAGAGGCATTGGCAATGTGGGTCGCTTATGGGGTACGCCATAGTAGTTAGACATATCCTTGAATGAGACAGTTGCATGTTGATGCAACCATGGAATATTTCAGCTGGCGTGTCTCACTGCTTGTCACATAAAACTGGAGCCCCGTCGGTTGGGTATCCAGCTGGCGTTGCAAGGAGGTGTGGACTGAGTTTGCTGGCCACTGTCACTTCAGTAATACAACTAAATAATATAATATGCTTTGATAAGTAAATGTTATATAATATGAATAACTCAAATCTGCTGTTTCTATTGACAGTTTGCTCACTGGCGTTAAATCATTCATAGTGAAGAAAGTGATACCCAGGGCTGAGATAAACAATTAACTAACTAAAACTAGTAATGCACTTTATCCCTACAACTGGTTGAAAAGTGATTTAGCTTGATGTAACAATTGTCAACATATGTTGGAAGGATTAGAGTTAGTCATGGCCATGATCATACGTTTTCCAAATTTGATGTGTCTAACATGTAAATAGGCGCGAGTTTTTACACAAAAATTCATCACAAAAACAATTCAATTTTAGTCAGTAACCAATGTATTGTATTGCAGTATCCCATTGAATCATACCAAAGAAATGAATTCATAAATGTATATTCAATATTTATGTTAAATTATTTTCTTTTTAGAGGGAAAAATCTATGGAAAGAACATTCCGGGAAGGAGAAGGAAAAGTTGGTTGGGTAATATATGTGAATGAAAAAATAAGAAAGCAGAAGAAATCACACGTGAAGCACAATTGAGATTGTTATAATACTAATCCTACATTCAGAAATGAATATGGAACCAGAAGAAGAAGAAAATATTTTCTATATTACACTTAACAAAATTATTAATTAGGTAATAATTTTAGTCAATGCTATGGACGAAGCCTTCTCGCCGCTGTAGGCAAGCCCAACTTGCTTCGCCTACTTGTTTTCAATGTAGACTATTCATATATAATAGCTGTCACCTTAACCTTCCGCCATTTGGCCTTGAAAAATCACGTAAAAAAATTCAACAATTGATTAACAATATTTCTATTCTTCGACAATGAGTAGTATTCGAAGCATTATTTATTTTTCTTTGTTAAGAGGGAAAGAGAAGATAAGTATTTGCGGCTTTCAAAGAATATTAAAACAAAGGAAAACTTTTAACAGCAAGTAAATTAATCAGTTTTACAAAGAAGAAAATAATCTCTGTTTTCATGTTGCTTGCACTACAATCCGCATAGAAATTATGTAACTCCGCTCATTCTAAGTGTGGGTTTGTTTAAGATGATGGAACTTTCTGCTCCAAGATTCACTTTGATGAATGGTATGACCTATTAGTCAAGAACTACATAAACTCTAATGGTTTTTCGTTTTGGGACAAGGACACAAGATGACGCATAGAGATCAAATTCGACCTGTAGAGTCACTGAAAGATTTTCGTTTATAGACATGTCACTTACTCATGCATGCTGGGCCATGACTTCTGACGCCTTGGAATGTGTGGAATGATTAGATGGTTATTGTGAATCTCGCAGTGCAACAGAGTGATAGTTATTGGCAATAACTATCACTCTGTTATATTGCTCAGATTATAATACCAGATATAAAAGATGTAATTGAAAATATTATGAAAAAAGACTCAACTAGTTTTAAAATGCATACCATTAAGTGCAAATACTGTGCTGTACTGGGCTATATTGAGGAAATGGCCGATGATGTGGAAAGAACTTTGACCTCTGAGCTCCAGCATTGTAAGTTTAAGTTTGCTATTCAATATGACAAATCAACTTTTGGAAGTTCAAATCTTCTCACAGCTTGTGTTAGTTTTTTAGCTCGTCCCTGAATGACACTGTAGATGAATTTCTATTTGCTAAGTATGTTGAAACTGATTCAAAAGGTGAGACAATTTTTTTATGTTTGCAAGATTATTTGAGCAATCACAGCATCCCTTTCGGGAATATTACTGCAGTAGCTATTGACAGTACACCTGCTATGGTATGCCGTTACAGAGGATTTTTTGTCTTTCTGAAGGAAAAGGTTCCTAAAGTACATAATTTTTTACTGTGTTCTACATAGGCAGCATCTTGTAGCGAAAAAACTGAGTGGCAAACTTCATGATACTCTAAAAGTGTGCATCAGGTTACTAAATAAAACTAAAACACCCTCTCAATTCCAGACTGTTTGCGAAGTAATGTGATGAAAATGATAAAACGTTCAACCAATTACTTTTGCACACTGCGGTAAGGTGGTTGTCAAGAGGTGATAGTTTGCAGAGGATTGTTGACTTGTATGACTCAGCTGAAGAGTTTCTTAGGAATGTGGATCTAATCCTATGTGACCAGTTAAAATTGTGCAAGAACCATCTGTTCTATTTGATATACCTTTATTTGAAATTTAATATAGTACAGAAGCATTTGCAAAGGAAAAACGTTACAATCATAATGGCCTTTCAAGGAAAAATGGAGATATTTCAATCTTCACTGGCACGATCCAATTTTAAATATTTTTCCAAGTTGCGAGTACTAAAAGAAAATGAAAAGATTTCCAACCATGATTTGGAGATATATATTAAACATTTTGATAAATTAAGAGAAGACTTTAAAACAGGTTTCAAAAACTTGGAGAATATGCATGTTCTTGAATGGTTTGCTAATCCATTTGCTAATAGATAATGGAGATAGTGAACGGAGCTTAGAAGATGAACTGATTGAAATATGTATAGACTTCGAAGCTAAAGTGTTGTTTAAAAATAAAATCCTCAGTGAATTTTGGAGCAATAACAATATTGCCACTAAATATCCCAAGCTCAGAGCAGAAGCCGAACTGTGAACCACCGGAAGGGGGGGTAGGTCTTCCGATCTGGCAACAGGTTGTTAAACCCTTTCACTGTCAGGATGGGTGGAAGGATTCTTTTTTCCAGTGTAACGGGCTTTAAAGTTTTGGGTCGAGTGGCGGAGGGAGGAGTGCGTCGGTGAGACGACAGGCGATATACGAGTAAACGAGGAGGCCAGACGTAACATAAGAAAAATTAACAATTTATTAAAGCAAGTTTCGGGTAGTACAACGTCTAGTTCGCGTCCCTAAAACGCGGAGAGACCGAGAGAGAGCTTACAATAATTGGTTCCATACCTCTTGATCTGTTATCCACTGAGGAAAATTCTCCACTCTTTGAATTAGGAAAGTTCACTGGTTAAAAATTCACTGATTAGGAAAGTTTACTGGTTAGGAGAGTTCACTGGTTAAATATTTAAATCGTTGATTTAGGAAAGTTCACTGTTTAAAAAGGACACTATTTTTAAAGTTTCGTCTCCTGGCACCTGCTCTGGAACGACTCCCTTGAGAAGGGGAAGGAAGGGGTTTTTATAAGTTCGGTGTGGGAGAATGGTCACGTGATTGATTGTTGTGAGGTAAAAGGTACGCAGATGGGTCAGAGTTGTTCCCGGGACCATGCTAACTATCAACTTAGCAGTTGGAATGTGGGATTAGTTTTGAAATGAACGGATGTTTACGTCGAACATAAAGGAAAAATTTTTTTTGTTAGATTTCACTTTAAGTTAAAGGAAAATTTAATAACGTTTTTAGGCAAATACGGGACAATTAGTTGGCAAAATAATCGATAAAAATTCTGAATCTCACACGAACCTTTCTTGTATCCTCAACTTCATACATGGTTGAAGCTGGTTTTAGCCATGCGAATGCAATTTTGACAAAACAGAGAAGCAGGTTAAACTTGGAAAACCATGGTGATTTGCGACTAAAACTTACCAATTTTCGACCGAATATCAATAATCTTGCAGCTTCTCTTCAGACACATCTATCCCACTAATATCAACTATTTTTAAATAAGTTCCATTTTTAATTTTAGGTTTTCTTGGATGGTATTTGGGGTTGACTTTGATCACTTTTCTATAATGTCTCATTATTTTCTATATCAAACACTCATCAAACTCTGATGGCACATATTTCAAAGTTATACTTAATAATTCTGCTTCGACGCTCTCTATCAAATAAAAATTTGCATTTATTGTTATTTCCTCTCCAACTAATTTTTCCTTAGCTTCTACAGATGACAAGCTAATTTCTATTACATTGCCAGGTTGATAACACACCTGCTCCACTACACCAGTGATTTCTAGCTTCAAGCTAATTGCATGAACCAAGTCTCTCACTTCAATCTTCTCTTTCACTTGGATTCTTACTGACTTAATTTTCTTATATTTAGCAAGCTTTTCTATCTCAGGTGACTTCTCTATATTTTTTTGCCGAACCTGACTTCTTACTCTTCTTTTTCTGAATCATCAGCTGACACAGAAGAGTCATCTTCAAACTCTTGCATTGTCTCTGGTCCGGTGTAAAAGGCAAAAGATTAGCACATGTAGAATGAAGGGAAACCTGAGCTATTATAATAAAAAAGTATGTTAACATATTTTTAAGGTATTCAGTAGTAGTCGCAAAATGACAGTAAGAGGTTTTTTCATCCAATATAATTTGTTATGTTTTCAAGATAATTGTGTATTTTACGTATTATGACACATACGGTTTAAGACTGTAGGCAAATTTCCATCTATCCATAATTTTGCTATTATTTTAAGTTTATAAATCAGTGGAAAATATCTTTTTTTTTGTTAATGTTATTGGGTGGATTTTATAAGATATGGGAACTATAAATTCTTTCGTTAGGTTGTTATGCAGGTCTCCTTATTGCTTAACTTAAGAAATGCAAAAAGTGATTTAATGTTTTTGTTAAAACTTTATCTGGAGGTTGATAACAAAGCAAATATTTTATGAAGGGGTCGACGGGATAAAAAGTTTGCAGACCCCCTATTCTAAACTTATCAGTTATAATACTTAGCCATAAATCTGGATCATTTATATTCACTTGATCATATTTGTTATTGTCAGTTTCTACGTTATTTTCTGATTAGATCATATTTGTATAAACATACAGTTCTTCAACGAATGTCAGTTTCAAAATTTTCATTGCAAGACTGCGTAGTTTGTGCGAAACTTTTTTTCCGAGTTGAAGCTTGAATTGTAACTTCTGAAGTCAGAACAATTTCATTGCTAGAATTATTCGTAGCCAAGAAAACAGATCTACTTGTGATTTTTTGAAATTTAGATTCTTCACTTTTTTATTTTTTGGTAATTTTCTTTTTTGACACCCAGAGGGATATTTCTTTGGCTTGGACATGATTAGATCTAACAATATTAAACATTTTATAGTATGAATTATCAAAATACTATATGCTGGTTCCCAACTGTTTGTAATTGTGAGAACCGAGGGGGTAGAGCGTCAAGCTTCTCCCCGCTTACCAGTGGCTCGGTTAGAGATGGCTTTATAGGCGGGCTAGTGAGATCATGACAAGGTACCAATTGCACTCAAGGATGACTCAGAATTAAATATAGAATAAACATATCTAATTAACTAACTTATACAAACAAATACAAGTCAAAAAGATTATAATAATTTGTCTAAACAGACTCTAACTCAGTGATGGCGAACCTTTTGAGCTGGGCGTGTCAAAATTTTGAAAAATCCTAAGTTAACTCTGGTGCCGTGTCACCTAAAAATATTCATAATTTTTTGATATTTGCAACTATAATAAAAAATGGTTTATGTTTTTCATATTTATTTTAATATTTAAATGCAATTTAACAAAGAAAAATCAACTAAATAATATGTATAAAATAAACAAAAACAAAAAACAATACACACTTGGGAAAAAATAATAATGATAATATTGATAAATATTCAATAAATGGTACAAAAACTAGAAATTGTAGAAAAAATAGAAATTAATGACTTTTTTGGTACTGAAGTTTGTTTGCTAATTCTTCGATTGCAGGTTTATACTTGGTGCACTTCAAGGCTAAGCAAGCGCCACTAACTTCATCTGTTAGCCGGTTTTTTGTTTGTATTACTAATTGTAATATTATTTAATGCTGAGAACAAAGTCTCACAAAAATATGTTGATGAAAAAATGGTTAGCAAAAGCCATTGCTAGATTTTTTATAAAAGGTTTTTTACGACACGACGTTTTTTTTTATAAAAGGTTTCTTACCAATTAACTTTTTGCAGTGTTGTTGCACTGACCCCTGATACAAAATAATTTAAAGATGTTTGTAGAACCAACAAATATGTATTTTACGTCATATGCAAAATGTCTCAACAAGTACTGTTGCACTATATATCTGGCGCGGACATATGGCGGTAGCGTGGCGGAGACATGGCGCCGACCTTATCTGCTAAAATTAATAGAAGTGGTGGCGACGTGGCGAAAATACATCTGCGCCCAACGATTATAAAATATTATCTGATTCTGACTAAGATATTTTAGCTCATATTCATTTAAATAATAATCAAGAAAAAAGTTTTAGGTTTATAGTTGTAAAAGAGAAATTAATATGACAAATATTTGAATTATTCAATTTTTCATCTCTGTCGATGCATGTCACCACTGACACGCGTATCATAGGTTCGCCATCATGGCTCTAACTAACTACCTAATATCTAACTCTTAAAGACATAATATTGTGCGCAACCAAGGGGGCTGAAGCGGAGAGCTTCTCCCCACTTACTGGCTTGGCTGTCAGAGAATGGCTATAGGAGGGCAAAAGGAGTGGAATGAAGTCGTGATGAGATGTCGGCAGTACTCAAAGATTGTCATTAAATTTAAGAATGACACATTTAATTATAAAACAAATACTACAAGTACATGAGAATACATTAAAGTTAAACAATAGCAATTAAATAGTAATGATAATAGTTCCACGTCGCGACAATATCGGACAACCAACGTCTGTCTATCCTGTTAGTGGAACTGCTGAAGGTTCTCGATACAAAAACTCTAAGTCCCGAGTACATCGAGAGACGATTAATTTCTAAGTCCTGAGTATACCGAGAGAGAGGGAAGAAAAATAATCTAAGTCCTTACCTCTTTTAGATTGGCGATCAGAAACCGCGAGGTCCTTCCAGAGTAGAGTAGGCATTAGTAGTTTTCTTCCCCGATGATTGCCTCGAGTCCTCGGATTGTTCCCTTTTATACTTTTTTAGTGTGGGAAATCTCGGGGACTCCATTGATGCAATATGTCAGTTCTCCCGATTTATGACAGTCTCCCTTGTCATGGGTGACGACACTATTGACATCTTATGGCGAATTCAACACTTATTGGTTAAAAGATGTCTGGCCAGTGCACTAAACGCATCATTACCTGGGGAGATGACTGACCATTTTTGGTAATGTTTCTCACCGTACGGTTGACCCTAGTAGGTGAATTTTTGCCCACTCTCCACGCAGGGAACAAATGTTCGTGTCTGCGGTTTAGCCAATTATTAAAATATTGTAATAGAGTAGTCTCCTGGGGAGAGGGGATTTCTTTCACGGTCGCCTCGGACGACTTCGTCCGTCAAGAAGGTCATCTCCAGTAATTACGCACTTCATTGTTCGGGGTCTATTCCTTGGGCAACAGGGTGATAATGGGAGAAATAATGGAAATAATGATGAAAGAAACATACAACTTTGCTTTGTAGTTAATAAAATTCTCTTAAGAGAGTCAGATTTTCACAATATAGTCGAATCTTAAACTATGCTTGAGAGAGTGACGAGGAATGAAAGAGAGAGAATCGAATTGTGGTTCGTTGATTAACTAATAGATTTTTGCTCTCGATGTATGAGAGGTTGGTAAAATGCTCTGGGATCAGTGGTTCCTAATCGTAGTCTCCCTGCTGTGGTGGCAGGGGGCAACGGATGGTATGGCAGTGTGGGTGTGGTGTCCCCTGATGTCTGCTCGGCTCTGGCTGCTGTGGGTTTCTGTTGGCTGTCCACTTGGCTGTACGCCGTTGGTGTATTCGTCCTGGAGGTGCAAGTGCAACCCCTTTTTATTCACGGCACGGCGTGGGAATCGTCAGGGAAAAATCTAATGCAATTGCCTTTTGCATTAGATTAGAAATTTTAGATTAGATCTAACGGTTCTTTTGATTTTGTACATGAGAAAGCAGTCGCTTTTTTAAATTAATGGCTACAGGCGGCTAGAGTGAAAACATCGGCGAATCCACCACCGCTGCACTGACCCAACCACCAACAATGAAACAATCAACACTTGGGCATAACCAGCCATCGTCGGTGCTTTGATGGTTTTTTATGGATAATAGTTTTTTATCATATGGTCTACCCTTGTATTTAACCTTTATTTACTCCCCTCTAGCATGTAACAGGTGGAGGTTCATGCTAATTGGCCACTTAGTTGTATGTTGTATTGAAAGTGGAACTGAATAAGCTTTTGCTGTGAGGGGAGAACTTCCAAGACGTTTCTAAGTTCATCTTTCAAAGTGACACGGTACACTTTTTTTTATGTGGTTTTAGGCCCCTTGCCGCTCAGAGAGCACAAAGAAACCAAGAAAGAATTTTTTATTTTTTTATTTTTATTTGTAATATTAACATTGTCAATACATAAAACTAAAATATAATTATCTGTAAATTTGCAAATCGTACAATATTTTTATTTTTATTTGTAATATTAACATTGTCAATACATAAAACTAAAATATAATTATCTGTAAATTTGCAAATCGTAAAATACCTTTTTTTTTCGTTTTCTTTTCTCAGATAATAAAAATCGAGGATAACGTTAATAAACAATGGCAAACCGAATGTATTATATATATTTTCTTTCTTTATTACGATAATAAATAAATAAATGAATGTAGATAAATTTTTTAAAAATTTTTATTTATGTTGTTGCATTGTACAGTACTGTACATAACACTAGAAAAAAAACTTTAACAATTTGTTATTCATAAAAGTTATTGTCGATTTTATATTTACTACCATTTTTTTTTCTTTGTTAAATTTATTTTAAAAATAAAAAAAAAGTTTATAAACAATATTTCTGTTTGGTTTATTTTTATCATTAAAGATAAGCTTTTTTTTTTTAAAAAAATCATCTTTTAAGTTTGCTTTTTTGTACAACGTTCACGTATACAAAAGACTTTTTGAGATGAATTAATCAACTTTTGAGTACAAAATTAATTGATAAATAAATAAAGAATTGTTTAGCNGAAGTATGCAGAGATTTGCTGAACTTTATATATCTGGTAATTAGACACATCTGTTTTTTTTTTAATATCTTGCCCCTTGGTAATCATTTTGGAAATTGAATATAAACAATCAGTAAAAAATTCACTTGTTTTACACGTGTTATTAGCTATAAATTGCTAATTAAATGTTGAAGGTATATAAAGCGTGCTCTGGCCTTGTTGAGAAGTTGAAGGTAATTGTTCCTCGTTAATTTCTTCTTGCTGTTCCGTATCAGTGTTTCAAAATTTGTGTCTGAAAGTAAAAACTGTGCATACTCCATATTGTTGAAGTTGATGATAACGCTGTCTGAACACTTCTGCTGCTTTAACAAAAGTACAAATGAAAACGAAGTATGCAGAGATTTGCTGAACTTTATATATCTGGTAATTAGACACATCTGTTTTTTTTTAATATCTTGCCCCTTGGTAATCATTTTGGAAATTGAATATAAACAATCAGTAAAAAATTCACTTGTTTTACACGTGTTATTAGCTATAAATTGCTAATTAAATGTTGAAGGTATATAAAGCGTGCTCTGGCCTTGTTGAGAAGTTGAAGGTAATTGTTCCTCATTAATTTCTTCTTGCTGTTCCGTATCACTGTTTCAAAATTCGTGTCTGAAAGTAAAAACTGTGCATACAACATATTGTTGAAGTTGATGATAATGCTGTCTGAACACTTCTGCTGCTTTAAGAAAAGTACAAATGAAAACGAAGTATGCAGAGATTCGCTGAACTTTATATATCTGGTAATTAGATACATCTGTTTTTTTTTGAAACAAGCACACTGCAGCTCTCTATCTTGAGCGTGAGAGAAGTTATCGCCATAATTTACACTGTCTCAAATTACTTAGTCAGTTGAGGAGTCGATTGTTATTATGAATCGATGCTTCAAAGTTTATCAATATATAATTTTGCTTTAAATTGTGAATATTTGACACTTTTGATATATTTTTCTCTACACTTTATAAATAATACATTATAATAAGCGATTAGTAAATTTTGATTAGTTAATTTTTTCTGCGATTACACAATATAAGGAAGTAATAAGTTTTCTGGATAATTTTTCAGATGGAAGTTTTTGTTAAGAAATTATCTTGTCTAAGTAAAGTCAAATAACATGCAAACTTGTACGAATACGCTCTAAGATAAAGAATATAGCTATTGATGCACGCGATGGTCGTGATCGACGATAGTGATTATCGTGAACGTGTTTTTTCTGCCAAATTTTTTCTACTGGAATGTTCGCACGGAGTTTGTGAGACCCCAGCAGTTTTTCGACTGTTTTTCTAGAAAACTCCACACGCAATAAAAATGTTATTTTTTGCATTTTTTGCAGCTAGAAAAAATTAGAAAACTTGAATTTTTGGAAAAATTTCAGAAAAGATGTTGCTAAAAAAACTATTACCAGCTGTCTCAGACACACGTTGGTGGTGCCCTCCTGGGTTCAGTTGCATCGCCGTTTTTGCGACTGATACCATCATCCAGATGTAGTTATTTTAACTGTCTTCTCTGCTGCCTGGTGGATCTGCTGTACTGCCTCATTCCACATGTCTTTGACTAGTCCGTTTGGATTCACTTTGGAATTTTTCAAAGCAGTTGATTTTTGACTTTTTACCATTTGAAGCGTTCAGTCTCAGTTAACATCTTCTGTTTTTTATTCAATTGGCTCATCTGAATATTCATGATAAGTGGCCAGTGTTGTGGAGCTATGTTTTCACTAGGTATCACTTTAGTATTTTTGATCAGCTTCAAATCTTGTCTGCGCACCACCCAGTAGTCTATCTGGGTCATGTGACTACCACCAGTATATGTGGCAGGTGTGTCAACCACTTTTTGAACAAAGTATTTGCTAGGACCAAATCATGTTCAACTGCACAGTCATGTATTCTGTATCCATCAGCATTTCGGATTCCAAGACCATTTCCACTGTATTGCTCATAACCACCTCTTTGTTGTCCTACATGGCCATTCAAATCTCCTCCAACTATGTTATCGTCAGTTGGATTCACAGACTGCAGGTGCATGTCCAGTTTGTTTCAGAAGTCATTTTTCTCTGTGTCTGTGCATTCAGATTGAAGTGCATAACACAAGATGACTTTGGATAGTCATGGTATCTGAGGCGATTTTCAAGGAGATTAAATGATCACATATTCGATTTACTTCTGTGACTTTTGCCTGTGTTTGTTCACTGATAGCAGTGGTACATTATTTTTTGTAGTGTTTGATCCATAGTACATGGGTAGGCTGAAAAGTAATGCACACATGCTTGTAGAACATGAACTAAAACAAATAGGAAGATCGGGAAAAAAGTACATTAAAGTACAATTCTTAAGCTTTAAAATCATATATTTATTTTTCAACATAATCACCGTTAAGGCTAACACATTTCTCCCAATGTGTAACAAGTTTTCTCATTCCATCACTGAAAAATTCTTCTGACTTTACTTGAATCTAGGATTTGACAGCTGCTTTCACCTCATCATCCGAGGTGTAATGATCACCTCGGATGAGGTCTCTCTTGAGTAGAGGAAAAAAATAAAAATAACAGGGTGCAAGATTGGGGGAATAATGACTGTGTGGAATCAGTTCGAACTTCAGGTTTCGCAGAGCCTCTCCAGTTGCGCGCGAGGTGTGTGGACAAGCGTTGTCATGTTGCAAGATTATTGGTGCCAGGCTGCCTCTAACATGAAAAACTCAACGTCAGAGGTGTTTTAGAATCTATATGTACTTAGAAGAATTAAACATTGCAATGAGGGGCAACGGTAATTGTCTGTGGCAGTGATTGGATGTCCGCTGCATGTTTCATCAACAATTATAGCTTTTCCAGGCTTGCAACCACAAAATTTTATTATTCATTGATTTACAGTAGACGTATCAACAGCATCGTCATCATAAACAGCCTTTAAACGACAATGAATCTCAGTAGAAGTCACTTTTTCAGCAGTTAAAAATTCGATAAAAGCACCCTGTTTAACTCGCATTGACATAACACTGGAACACATTTCCATATTTCCACTTCTCAATATATACTGAATGAATGCAACAACCTCAAACTGCACATGTGCATAGAGGGGAATGTTACTTCCATATGCCACCTGGCACACTTCTGAAAATCATTTCGTCCACGCTTTACAAGCATGTGTGCATTACTTTTCAGCCTACCCTCGTAATAAAGTTTATAGATTTCTCTAATGTTCTTGGCTTTTGCACAACTCTATTTTGTTCTTGGAGACAAGCAATATTGATCAACCGGTTTTCAAGTACGCTGGCCAGTTCACGAGAACAAGTTGTGAGAGTTTATATGCCAAAGGTCCTTAAACCCAGTAATTGCAATTTTTGTGGTTCATGTAGTTTTTGGAATTACTTCATTAGTTTGCACTGTCTTTGTGCAGATAACCCTGATGCTTTTGTCACATTACAGAGGCATTGGCAATGTGGGTCGCTTATGGGGTACGCCATAGTAGTTAGACATATCCTTGAATGAGACAGTTGCATGTTGATGCAACCATGGAATATTTCAGCTGGCGTGTCTCACTGCTTGTCACATAAAACTGGAGCCCCGTCGGTTGGGTATCCAGCTGGCGTTGCAAGGAGGTGTGGACTGAGTTTGCTGGCCACTGTCACTTCAGTAATACAACTAAATAATATAATATGCTTTGATAAGTAAATGTTATATAATATGAATAACTCAAATCTGCTGTTTCTATTGACAGTTTGCTCACTGGCGTTAAATCATTCATAGTGAAGAAAGTGATACCCAGGGCTGAGATAAACAATTAACTAACTAAAACTAGTAATGCACTTTATCCCTACAACTGGTTGAAAAGTGATTTAGCTTGATGTAACAATTGTCAACATATGTTGGAAGGATTAGAGTTAGTCATGGCCATGATCATACGTTTTCCAAATTTGATGTGTCTAACATGTAAATAGGCGCGAGTTTTTACACAAAAATTCATCACAAAAACAATTCAATTTTAGTCAGTAACCAATGTATTGTATTGCAGTATCCCATTGAATCATACCAAAGAAATGAATTCATAAATGTATATTCAATATTTATGTTAAATTATTTTCTTTTTAGAGGGAAAAATCTATGGAAAGAACATTCCGGGAAGGAGAAGGAAAAGTTGGTTGGGTAATATATGTGAATGAAAAAATAAGAAAGCAGAAGAAATCACACGTGAAGCACAATTGAGATTGTTATAATACTAATCCTACATTCAGAAATGAATATGGAACCAGAAGAAGAAGAAAATATTTTCTATATTACACTTAACAAAATTATTAATTAGGTAATAATTTTAGTCAATGCTATGGACGAAGCCTTCTCGCCGCTGTAGGCAAGCCCAACTTGCTTCGCCTACTTGTTTTCAATGTAGACTATTCATATATAATAGCTGTCACCTTAACCTTCCGCCATTTGGCCTTGAAAAATCACGTAAAAAAATTCAACAATTGATTAACAATATTTCTATTCTTCGACAATGAGTAGTATTCGAAGCATTATTTATTTTTCTTTGTTAAGAGGGAAAGAGAAGATAAGTATTTGCGGCTTTCAAAGAATATTAAAACAAAGGAAAACTTTTAACAGCAAGTAAATTAATCAGTTTTACAAAGAAGAAAATAATCTCTGTTTTCATGTTGCTTGCACTACAATCCGCATAGAAATTATGTAACTCCGCTCATTCTAAGTGTGGGTTTGTTTAAGATGATGGAACTTTCTGCTCCAAGATTCACTTTGATGAATGGTATGACCTATTAGTCAAGAACTACATAAACTCTAATGGTTTTTCGTTTTGGGACAAGGACACAAGATGACGCATAGAGATCAAATTCGACCTGTAGAGTCACTGAAAGATTTTCGTTTATAGACATGTCACTTACTCATGCATGCTGGGCCATGACTTCTGACGCCTTGGAATGTGTGGAATGATTAGATGGTTATTGTGAATCTCGCAGTGCAACAGAGTGATAGTTATTGGCAATAACTATCACTCTGTTATATTGCTCAGATTATAATACCAGATATAAAAGATGTAATTGAAAATATTATGAAAAAAGACTCAACTAGTTTTAAAATGCATACCATTAAGTGCAAATACTGTGCTGTACTGGGCTATATTGAGGAAATGGCCGATGATGTGGAAAGAACTTTGACCTCTGAGCTCCAGCATTGTAAGTTTAAGTTTGCTATTCAATATGACAAATCAACTTTTGGAAGTTCAAATCTTCTCACAGCTTGTGTTAGTTTTTTAGCTCGTCCCTGAATGACACTGTAGATGAATTTCTATTTGCTAAGTATGTTGAAACTGATTCAAAAGGTGAGACAATTTTTTTATGTTTGCAAGATTATTTGAGCAATCACAGCATCCCTTTCGGGAATATTACTGCAGTAGCTATTGACAGTACACCTGCTATGGTATGCCGTTACAGAGGATTTTTTGTCTTTCTGAAGGAAAAGGTTCCTAAAGTACATAATTTTTTACTGTGTTCTACATAGGCAGCATCTTGTAGCGAAAAAACTGAGTGGCAAACTTCATGATACTCTAAAAGTGTGCATCAGGTTACTAAATAAAACTAAAACACCCTCTCAATTCCAGACTGTTTGCGAAGTAATGTGATGAAAATGATAAAACGTTCAACCAATTACTTTTGCACACTGCGGTAAGGTGGTTGTCAAGAGGTGATAGTTTGCAGAGGATTGTTGACTTGTATGACTCAGCTGAAGAGTTTCTTAGGAATGTGGATCTAATCCTATGTGACCAGTTAAAATTGTGCAAGAACCATCTGTTCTATTTGATATACCTTTATTTGAAATTTAATATAGTACAGAAGCATTTGCAAAGGAAAAACGTTACAATCATAATGGCCTTTCAAGGAAAAATGGAGATATTTCAATCTTCACTGGCACGATCCAATTTTAAATATTTTTCCAAGTTGCGAGTACTAAAAGAAAATGAAAAGATTTCCAACCATGATTTGGAGATATATATTAAACATTTTGATAAATTAAGAGAAGACTTTAAAACAGGTTTCAAAAACTTGGAGAATATGCATGTTCTTGAATGGTTTGCTAATCCATTTGCTAATAGATAATGGAGATAGTGAACGGAGCTTAGAAGATGAACTGATTGAAATATGTATAGACTTCGAAGCTAAAGTGTTGTTTAAAAATAAAATCCTCAGTGAATTTTGGAGCAATAACAATATTGCCACTAAATATCCCAAGCTCAGAGCAGAAGCCGAACTGTGAACCACCGGAAGGGGGGGTAGGTCTTCCGATCTGGCAACAGGTTGTTAAACCCTTTCACTGTCAGGATGGGTGGAAGGATTCTTTTTTCCAGTGTAACGGGCTTTAAAGTTTTGGGTCGAGTGGCGGAGGGAGGAGTGCGTCGGTGAGACGACAGGCGATATACGAGTAAACGAGGAGGCCAGACGTAACATAAGAAAAATTAACAATTTATTAAAGCAAGTTTCGGGTAGTACAACGTCTAGTTCGCGTCCCTAAAACGCGGAGAGACCGAGAGAGAGCTTACAATAATTGGTTCCATACCTCTTGATCTGTTATCCACTGAGGAAAATTCTCCACTCTTTGAATTAGGAAAGTTCACTGGTTAAAAATTCACTGATTAGGAAAGTTTACTGGTTAGGAGAGTTCACTGGTTAAATATTTAAATCGTTGATTTAGGAAAGTTCACTGTTTAAAAAGGACACTATTTTTAAAGTTTCGTCTCCTGGCACCTGCTCTGGAACGACTCCCTTGAGAAGGGGAAGGAAGGGGTTTTTATAAGTTCGGTGTGGGAGAATGGTCATGTGATTGATTGTTGTGAGGTAAAAGGTACGCAGATGGGTCAGAGTTGTTCCCGGGACCATGCTAACTATCAACTTAGCAGTTGGAATGTGGGATTAGTTTTGAAATGAACGGATGTTTACGTCGAACATAAAGGAAAAATTTTTTTTGTTAGATTTCACTTTAAGTTAAAGGAAAATTTAATAACGTTTTTAGGCAAATACGGGACAATTAGTTGGCAAAATAATCGATAAAAATTCTGAATCTCACACGAACCTTTCTTGTATCCTCAACTTCATACATGGTTGAAGCTGGTTTTAGCCATGCGAATGCAATTTTGACAAAACAGAGAAGCAGGTTAAACTTGGAAAACCATGGTGATTTGCGACTAAAACTTACCAATTTTCGACCGAATATCAATAATCTTGCAGCTTCTCTTCAGACACATCTATCCCACTAATATCAACTATTTTTAAATAAGTTCCATTTTTAATTTTAGGTTTTCTTGGATGGTATTTGGGGTTGACTTTGATCACTTTTCTATAATGTCTCATTATTTTCTATATCAAACACTCATCAAACTCTGATGGCACATATTTCAAAGTTATACTTAATAATTCTGCTTCGACGCTCTCTATCAAATAAAAATTTGCATTTATTGTTATTTCCTCTCCAACTAATTTTTCCTTAGCTTCTACAGATGACAAGCTAATTTCTATTACATTGCCAGGTTGATAACACACCTGCTCCACTACACCAGTGATTTCTAGCTTCAAGCTAATTGCATGAACCAAGTCTCTCACTTCAATCTTCTCTTTCACTTGGATTCTTACTGACTTAATTTTCTTATATTTAGCAAGCTTTTCTATCTCAGGTGACTTCTCTATATTTTTTTGCCGAACCTGACTTCTTACTCTTCTTTTTCTGAATCATCAGCTGACACAGAAGAGTCATCTTCAAACTCTTGCATTGTCTCTGGTCCGGTGTAAAAGGCAAAAGATTAGCACATGTAGAATGAAGGGAAACCTGAGCTATTATAATAAAAAAGTATGTTAACATATTTTTAAGGTATTCAGTAGTAGTCGCAAAATGACAGTAAGAGGTTTTTTCATCCAATATAATTTGTTATGTTTTCAAGATAATTGTGTATTTTACGTATTATGACACATACGGTTTAAGACTGTAGGCAAATTTCCATCTATCCATAATTTTGCTATTATTTTAAGTTTATAAATCAGTGGAAAATATCTTTTTTTTTGTTAATGTTATTGGGTGGATTTTATAAGATATGGGAACTATAAATTCTTTCGTTAGGTTGTTATGCAGGTCTCCTTATTGCTTAACTTAAGAAATGCAAAAAGTGATTTAATGTTTTTGTTAAAACTTTATCTGGAGGTTGATAACAAAGCAAATATTTTATGAAGGGGTCGACGGGATAAAAAGTTTGCAGACCCCCTATTCTAAACTTATCAGTTATAATACTTAGCCATAAATCTGGATCATTTATATTCACTTGATCATATTTGTTATTGTCAGTTTCTACGTTATTTTCTGATTAGATCATATTTGTATAAACATACAGTTCTTCAACGAATGTCAGTTTCAAAATTTTCATTGCAAGACTGCGTAGTTTGTGCGAAACTTTTTTTCCGAGTTGAAGCTTGAATTGTAACTTCTGAAGTCAGAACAATTTCATTGCTAGAATTATTCGTAGCCAAGAAAACAGATCTACTTGTGATTTTTTGAAATTTAGATTCTTCACTTTTTTATTTTTTGGTAATTTTCTTTTTTGACACCCAGAGGGATATTTCTTTGGCTTGGACATGATTAGATCTAACAATATTAAACATTTTATAGTATGAATTATCAAAATACTATATGCTGGTTCCCAACTGTTTGTAATTGTGAGAACCGAGGGGGTAGAGCGTCAAGCTTCTCCCCGCTTACCAGTGGCTCGGTTAGAGATGGCTTTATAGGCGGGCTAGTGAGATCATGACAAGGTACCAATTGCACTCAAGGATGACTCAGAATTAAATATAGAATAAACATATCTAATTAACTAACTTATACAAACAAATACAAGTCAAAAAGATTATAATAATTTGTCTAAACAGACTCTAACTCAGTGATGGCGAACCTTTTGAGCTGGGCGTGTCAAAATTTTGAAAAATCCTAAGTTAACTCTGGTGCCGTGTCACCTAAAAATATTCATAATTTTTTGATATTTGCAACTATAATAAAAAATGGTTTATGTTTTTCATATTTATTTTAATATTTAAATGCAATTTACAGACTCTAATTCAGTGATGGCGAAACCTTTGAACTGGGCGTGTCAAAATTTTGAAAAATCCTAACTTAACTCTGGTGCCGTGTCACCTAAAAATATTCATAATTTTTTGATATTTGCAACTATAGTAAAAAATGGTTTATGTTTTTGATATTTATTTTAATATTTAAATGCAATTTAACAAAGAAAAATCAACTAAATAATATGTATAAAATAAACAAAAACAAAAAACAATACACACTTGGGAAAAAATAATAATGATAATATTGATAAATATTCAATAAATGGTACAAAAACTAGAAATTGTAGAAAAAATAGAAATTAATGACTTTTTTGGTACTGAAGTTTGTTTGCTAATTCTTCGATTGCAGGTTTATACTTGGTGCACTTCAAGGCTAAGCAAGCGCCACTAACTTCATCTGTTAGCCGGTTTTTTGTTTGTATTACTAATTGTAATATTATTTAATGCTGAGAACAAAGTCTCACAAAAATATGTTGATGAAAAAATGGTTAGCAAAAGCCATTGCTAGATTTTTTATAAAAGGTTTTTTACGACACGACGTTTTTTTTTATAAAAGGTTTCTTACCAATTAACTTTTTGCAGTGTTGTTGCACTGACCCCTGATACAAAATAATTTAAAGATGTTTGTAGAACCAACAAATATGTATTTTACGTCATATGCAAAATGTCTCAACAAGTACTGTTGCACTATATATCTGGCGCGGACATATGGCGGTAGCGTGGCGGAGACATGGCGCCGACCTTATCTGCTAAAATTAATAGAAGTGGTGGCGACGTGGCGAAAATACATCTGCGCCCAACGATTATAAAATATTATCTGATTCTGACTAAGATATTTTAGCTCATATTCATTTAAATAATAATCAAGAAAAAAGTTTTAGGTTTATAGTTGTAAAAGAGAAATTAATATGACAAATATTTGAATTATTCAATTTTTCATCTCTGTCGATGCATGTCACCACTGACACGCGTATCATAGGTTCGCCATCATGGCTCTAACTAACTACCTAATATCTAACTCTTAAAGACATAATATTGTGCGCAACCAAGGGGGCTGAAGCGGAGAGCTTCTCCCCACTTACTGGCTTGGCTGTCAGAGAATGGCTATAGGAGGGCAAAAGGAGTGGAATGAAGTCGTGATGAGATGTCGGCAGTACTCAAAGATTGTCATTAAATTTAAGAATGACACATTTAATTATAAAACAAATACTACAAGTACATGAGAATACATTAAAGTTAAACAATAGCAATTAAATAGTAATGATAATAGTTCCACGTCGCGACAATATCGGACAACCAACGTCTGTCTATCCTGTTAGTGGAACTGCTGAAGGTTCTCGATACAAAAACTCTAAGTCCCGAGTACATCGAGAGACGATTAATTTCTAAGTCCTGAGTATACCGAGAGAGAGGGAAGAAAAATAATCTAAGTCCTTACCTCTTTTAGATTGGCGATCAGAAACCGCGAGGTCCTTCCAGAGTAGAGTAGGCATTAGTAGTTTTCTTCCCCGATGATTGCCTCGAGTCCTCGGATTGTTCCCTTTTATACTTTTTTAGTGTGGGAAATCTCGGGGACTCCATTGATGCAATATGTCAGTTCTCCCGATTTATGACAGTCTCCCTTGTCATGGGTGACGACACTATTGACATCTTATGGCGAATTCAACACTTATTGGTTAAAAGATGTCTGGCCAGTGCACTAAACGCATCATTACCTGGGGAGATGACTGACCATTTTTGGTAATGTTTCTCACCGTACGGTTGACCCTAGTAGGTGAATTTTTGCCCACTCTCCACGCAGGGAACAAATGTTCGTGTCTGCGGTTTAGCCAATTATTAAAATATTGTAATAGAGTAGTCTCCTGGGGAGAGGGGATTTCTTTCACGGTCGCCTCGGACGACTTCGTCCGTCAAGAAGGTCATCTCCAGTAATTACGCACTTCATTGTTCGGGGTCTATTCCTTGGGCAACAGGGTGATAATGGGAGAAATAATGGAAATAATGATGAAAGAAACATACAACTTTGCTTTGTAGTTAATAAAATTCTCTTAAGAGAGTCAGATTTTCACAATATAGTCGAATCTTAAACTATGCTTGAGAGAGTGACGAGGAATGAAAGAGAGAGAATCGAATTGTGGTTCGTTGATTAACTAATAGATTTTTGCTCTCGATGTATGAGAGGTTGGTAAAATGCTCTGGGATCAGTGGTTCCTAATCGTAGTCTCCCTGCTGTGGTGGCAGGGGGCAACGGATGGTATGGCAGTGTGGGTGTGGTGTCCCCTGATGTCTGCTCGGCTCTGGCTGCTGTGGGTTTCTGTTGGCTGTCCACTTGGCTGTACGCCGTTGGTGTATTCGTCCTGGAGGTGCAAGTGCAACCCCTTTTTATTCACGGCACGGCGTGGGAATCGTCAGGGAAAAATCTAATGCAATTGCCTTTTGCATTAGATTAGAAATTTTAGATTAGATCTAACGGTTCTTTTGATTTTGTACATGAGAAAGCAGTCGCTTTTTTAAATTAATGGCTACAGGCGGCTAGAGTGAAAACATCGGCGAATCCACCACCGCTGCACTGACCCAACCACCAACAATGAAACAATCAACACTTGGGCATAACCAGCCATCGTCGGTGCTTTGATGGTTTTTTATGGATAATAGTTTTTTATCATATGGTCTACCCTTGTATTTAACCTTTATTTACTCCCCTCTAGCATGTAACAGGTGGAGGTTCATGCTAATTGGCCACTTAGTTGTATGTTGTATTGAAAGTGGAACTGAATAAGCTTTTGCTGTGAGGGGAGAACTTCCAAGACGTTTCTAAGTTCATCTTTCAAAGTGACACGGTACACTTTTTTTTATGTGGTTTTAGGCCCCTTGCCGCTCAGAGAGCACAAAGAAACCAAGAAAGAATTTTTTATTTTTTTATTTTTATTTGTAATTTTTTTTTTAAATCTTAACAAAGTCTAACAAATGTGCCCCGAGATGGGGCCGCAATTGCAATATGCGGGTATAAGTAAAAACTTTCTGGTCGACGCTATGCTTAATTTCACTTGATACTTGTAGACCAGGCAGGTACGGCTCCAAGCAGTGTGTCTAGGGTCCACACGGTGGTTTGGTTGGCAACATGATGAATTATAACATAGGCAGTTGATTCAGTGGAAGTCCTCTGGCTCAGCCTGGCAGTCCCTCGAGGCATGATGCTCTGAAGCACAGAAGGAACAGTGAGGCTTCTGGGAGCAACTAGCCTTGGGGTGACCGTATCTCCAGCATACAGAACACCTCTTGTAGTAGTAGAAGTTGTGTATTTTCCTGGTTGACCAACCCATAAAGAGCTTATCATCCTGCTCGGCCAGCTGCCTCCTTAGCTCAGGAGAGATAACAGCAACCCATGAGCGTTCTTGATTCTCCCCCTTCCCCATAAATAAAATATGTATAATGTGGTCGGGGGAAGGGACAGACTGCCCTGACTAAGTAGGCATTCCTTAATGTCAGCTTCCTGAACTGACCAGTTTATTTTCGGGAGGATAATTATGGGATCCCTCAATTCAGGACTACGCACATAGACGTCTTCCCTTGTCTTTAGCGTTTCTGATAGGCGTTTGGCACCTTCACAACTGTTGCAGTTTATTGCGTAGCCATTTCTGACTTTCCTAGTGGCTTCTGTACCGACTCCTATTTTCGTCGGATTAATATCTAGCTCCAGGTCTTTCATTACTGTTTCGATATTACCCTCTTCTTTCGGATAAATTAACACTACTCTGTCGTTAGAGGGTCTGGGTGGTCTTTTTACTACTTCAGCATAAGGTTGTTTCCCCATCTGTGGAGTTGCGTTGCTCGTGGAAGCCAAAGTCAGAGAATTTTCGATCTGTTTTTCGAGGTCCTGGTTGTGAGAGACGACTTTCTCAAGGAAGTGCCTAAGTTGTTTGAAGAGGTAGCTTGCCTCGTCTAGCTTGTACATAATTTTATCTTTAAGCTGCTTGCTAAAGTTTCTGGAGAGGTCTAGGGCTTTTTTGGCACCTGAGATTTGTTCTGTAAATACTTGGTCCAATGTCTCGATGCTCATTTGTTCCATTATTACTAACACTTCCAATTTCTACCGCTACTTGCAAGGCAGAAGACTGTTCACTTTCAGCAGTAAACTGATTTTATTATAATCTAAGTTTATGATGATATTTTATTTAGGTGTAGCTCCAATCTTAGCAATTCAAATTCTTGATCCTATATGATAAATCGTGACGACAAAAATATATTTCACAAATTTTTTATCTAAATGATAAACTTCAGACGATAGCACAAGGCACAAACAACGCACAAATCAAAATTTGAATACTTCAAAAGAAAACTTTGCAAAGGCAAATGGGTGACACAGTATACTAATGGGTCAAAAGGTCTAGCCTTTACTTCAATGAGGGGGGAAAAAGGGAAATAAGGATAAAAAATTAAAATTACCAATGTGTGAAAATTTACACAAGAGTTCGAATTCTTACATAATATTATACAATATGGGGTGTACCGTACAAAATACACTTCATTCCTTCCAAACAATGGATAATATTACCCAAGGAAAGCACGTAACACCCAATTTGATCTAGTACTTAACACCTAACTTACATCTGAAAACTAACTTCTATCTAGAGAAAGTCGGAAAAATAGAATTCAGTCACCCAGGATTTCTTTATACAAGGTTGGCGTGTGCTTTGGGTGGGACGTCTTCTTGGTGAGGATTGCACCTGTACTCATGATTTTTATTATTTTCTCTTTTTGTTCTCAGGCTACTTCGAATATCAGCCATCCTCTCCAACTTTGTGAGTAGACACGTCTTTCTTTTTTGTGATGAACTCTTGAACTCACAGATTCTCGGAGGCTCTTTAAGACTCCTTGTTAGGATGTCGTCCCTTCTGTCCTTCTTCTGAACAAACTCTTTTATCTCGTCTTTCTTACCGAGATTTCACTCTGATCTCTTCCCTGGCACATCCTATTCCTTTGACGTCAGGTCCAAAAGGTACCAATTCTGCTCCTTGCTTTTCCCAAGTCATCCCATTGCCTATTGTTCTCCCCTTTGATGTGGGTTCCTGTCCGTGGTGAGGGGACATCCCAGAGATGGTTTAGTAACCCTTCTTCACCATCCCTGGAATCTGAACGGCCACCCATGTGTTTGCTGTGCGTGGTATCCCGTATGCTGGAAAAGGGGATCCTGGTAGTTGAGGGGCAACATACCGTCCCCAACACATTGCTTTTGCCCCTGCTTTGGCTAAATGGGTGGCTCAAATCAGGCTCTGTTTGAGTCAATTGGCTGGTCATTGAGTCATTCTTGACCTTGGCCTGGAGTCAACTGATCGATGCAGACCAGGTGGACATGTCAGACTAGATGCACTTTTCTTGACTGCATTGTGAGGGTAAAGCTCCTGGGAAACCCTGGTGTGACGGTCTATGGGAGTTTCTTATGTGACGGCATCCCCTCCTTGGGCCCCATGGTGGGTGGGGTCACTAGGAGCTGAATATTTAAATATTAATTATGGATTCTAAAAACTCAAAACGTCCAGAAGTATCAATATCCAAGACCAAAGAAAAGACCTCCAGTCAACCTGCTTACTGAATAGTGCACGCGACTGGAGAAAAACCCCTTGCTAAGTGTTCTCCTTTTTTTGATTCAAAAGTTATTTGAATCAACAATTGGGCACTTAAAAAACATTAAAAAATTGAGGTCAGGAGACCTACTAGTTGAAACAGTTTCTCCTCAACAAACAATAAAGCTTTCGACAATGAAGACCCTTAGATGGGAATATTAGTCACACCACACAGAAGTTTGAACTCATCACGTGGTGTGATATCTGAGTTCTATTTGATGTCTGAAGACGAATCAGACATTCAGATTGGCCTGTTGGACCAAGGTGTCACTTTTGTCCGACGCATTTTGATTCGTCGAGACAGCAAGTTGATACCCACAAAACATCTAATTCTCACATTCAACAACTCGACATTGCCATCCTTAGTTACAGCAGGATACCTGAGCTGCCCAGTTTATCCGTATATTCCAAATTCACTGCGTTGCTTTAAATGCTAGCAATTTGGACATTCCCAGACCTTTTGCTGAAGCAAAAGCTTATGTGCACAGTGTGGAACTGAAGGTCATGACAGTACTGAATGTAAAAGTACTCCACACTGTGTGAACTGTAAAGATGCCCATCCTGCTTACTCCCGGAAATGCCCTGCATGGCAAAGAGAAAAGGAGATTCAACGGGTGAAAACTGTGAAAAATGTATCTTATCCAGAAGCCCGTCGCATGGTCACTCCAAGTGCACCATTGCAGCAAAAGACATTTGCTGCAGTTTTGAAATCTACTAGGACATGTGGAGTTCAAACAGATATTTTTGTGTCTTCAAGTGAATCTCTCACCCACTATGCAAAATGTTTATTGATCCTATCTGCACAATCAGAAGAAAAGGAGAACGCAAAGTCTAAAACCTCTGTAACTAAAACAGGGATAACAACTAAAAATGTGGGTTTTAAAAAAGCCAGTAAGAACTCACTTAACAAAGAAAAAGTGAAAGCAGCTTTCTCTAAAGCTTGGAAAAAAATCAGAAGCTCAATCTATGAGTGAGTTTTCTGACATATCTGATGAAGAGCCTAATATGGAGGTGACAAAACCAATGTCACCTCCAAAAGAAAAACCCTCTGTTAAATTAAAGAGGGATACCCTCTCTAAGAATGCTGCCTCGAACACATAATGGATTATAAAATAATAAAATGGAACTGTCGTGGTTTCCGCAACTATTTCTCTGACATTAAACACTTGGCATCATATACCTCATATCTCTTTATGGCACTTCAGGAAACACATCTGAAATTTGGAGAAAATATCTCTGTAAAAGGATTTGATCTTTACCGCAAGGGTGATGATAGCCACAACTGTGTCAGTGGAGGTGTGGCTATTGTAATTTCAAATCACAACCCATCTTTGTCAGTACAAATAACCACTGATTTGCAAGCTGTGGTGGCCAGAATTTCTATTGGAGTAACTGACACAGTTTGTTCTATATACTTGCCATCAGATGTCAGAGTCAATGAAGATGCATTGGTTGAACAGCGGCCAACTCCATTCCTTTTACTGGGTGATTTCAATGGTCACAATCCAATGTGGGGCAGTCTCGACATTAACCATCAAAGCAGAGCCATTGAAAGATCCATAGGTAATCACCAACTATACTTATTTAATACTGGAGGAGTGACATATTTCCATGCCCCAACAAGAACATTCACTGCCATTGATCTATCATTTGCAACCCCAAACCTGTTTTCAGCATTTTTATGGAAGGTTGGATCTAATCCACTCTCTAGCGACCACTTTACAATTCCTCTAAAATATCAAGGCAGTGAAAGCTGTGAAACAGCCCATCCACCATGCTGGAAACTTGAAACTGCAGATTGGCCTGCATTCTCCTCTTTGGCTGACATCACTGAGGAAATGGTCAATACTGCTGATATCAATGATGCAGTTGAAGTTGTCACTTCTAGTATTATTCAGGTGGCTGAAAAAACGATGGGAAAAACATCAACTAGATACCCACAGCATCCGAAACCATGGTAGGACCAGAATTGCAAGGCAGCATTTAAAGCACAAAAGAAAGCATGGGGGATTTTTAGAAGGTACTCCACTACTGAAAATTTGGTTGCTTATCAAAAAGCAAAGGCAAATGCCAGAAGAATAAGAAGGCTAAGCCAAAGGGATTTTTGGAGGAAGTATGTTTCTAGCATGATATCTTCCACCAGCTCAAAAGCAGTTTGGGATAAAATCCATAAAATTAATGGGAAATATGATTTTCACTCTCTGTCCATGCTGGAAAATAATGGCACAATAATCAGCGACATACAGGGTATTGCTGATTTATTGGGTGAAACATTTACTGCTTCATCCAGCAATATTATGTATTTAAGGGATTTTCAGGTTTATAAAGCCCAAAGTGAAAAACAATATTTAAACTTTCACTCCTTATCTAATGAGGAATATAATGTGCCGTTCAATAGAATTGAATTACATATAGCAATCTCTCGCTTGGGGAATAGTGCTGTAGGCCTGGATAAAATCCACTACAGCATGATTAAAAATTGTCAAACAATTCCCTTTCTAATCTCCTGTGTCTGTTTAACAGAATATGGACAGAACATACTTTTCCTGACTCTTGGAGGCTATCTATCATTATTCCCATTCCCAAGCTAGGTAAAGACACAAGAATCCCTGTAATTACAGACCAATCTCTCTGACGAGTTGTCTTTAAACTTTTCGAAAGAATGATAAACAGACGCCTAATGTATCTCTCAGAGAAAAATGAATACTTTTCACCACATCAGAGTGGTTTTCGTATGAACAGAAGTACCACGGACAACTTAGTAAACTTTGAAACATCTATACGCTAAGCGTTTGTTAGACGACAGCACTTAGTATCTGTGTTCTTCGATATAGGGAAGGCTTATGATTGCTGTTGGTGATACGGGATACTTCGTGATCTGTACAAATTTAGGTTGCGGGGTAATTTGCTAATATTTATAAAAAACTTCTTACAGAATCGAAGATTCCATGTCAGGATGGGCAACACTTGATTTAGGTCTTTCACACAAGAAGAAGGTGTTTTTCAAGGCTCTATTTTGAGTGTGACTGTTTTTAATTAAAATTAATAGCATAGCTAAGTGTCTTCCTTCTAGTGTGAAACACTCTCTGTATGTGGATGAATTTCAGATCTGCCAGTCTAGCAACATGAGCTTTATCGAGAGAGAACTGCAAACCTCCCTAAATCGCATAGACCATTGCTCAAAGATTAATAGTTTTAGTTTCAACATAGAGAAGAACTTGTGCATCCACTTTTGTAAGTAAAAACCACTGCCGAAGGCATGGTTTTTACTTGGACCCTGAAATTCACTTAAATTGGGTAAAATCCCAATGTTCAACGAGACGAAGTTCTTGGGAGTTATCTTTGATTCTAAACTGACACTTTTACTGCACTTGCGCAATTCGAAGAGTAGATATCTAAAATCTCTGAACCTTCTAAAAGTATTATGCTGCTCATCCTGGGGAGCAGACAAATGTTCTATGCTCAGGATTTACAGGGCCCTTGTCTGCTCTAAGTTGGATTACTGATGTATTGTTTATGGCTCTGCACGAAAATCTACTCTTAGGATGCTGGATCCAATCTATCATCAACCTCTGCATTAGTGCACTGGTGCATTTCGCACCTCTCCTGTCCAAAGTTTGTACGTTGCTGCTTATGAGCCTCCACTATCACTTGGGAGAGAACAGGTGTCTCTCTTTTATTATATTAAGCAGAAATCCCAAACTAAATTTTCAGTTGTTTGTATGATATCAGATACCCAGCTGAAATGATTATTTGAAGCTCACCCAAGCTGTGTCCCTACATTCAACATAAGAATGGAGAATGTAATCAGCACCATTGACATGGAAATGGGCAACATTTCACAACCTGAGGTTGACAGTATACCCCTTGGTCAACTCCTGCGATAAATGTTGACTTTAGCTTAAACCAGATTTTTAAGGAATGCACCCCCAGACTATATCTACATACAGCACTTTGCAGAAATTCAACACCAAGACAAGAATTTAATTCCTATTTATACTGATGGTTCTAAATCGGATATTATGTTGGCTCAGCCTTCATTTGCCAGGATGAAATCGTGGCAGAGCAAATTGAATCGAATTCATCCATTTTTACTGCAGAGCTGCAGGCTAATTCACCTAGCCTTAAAGTATGTAATCAGAAAAGGGTATCGTCGCTGTGTGATTTACACTGACTCAGTTAGTGCATTTCAGGCTTTGATCTCGCGTCAACCTAGTTCTCACTTTGTAGTGATTAAAGTTCATAAACTGTTTAGCCATCTTTGTGTGAGTGATATTTTCGTAAAATTTTGTTTGGTCCCACACCATGTAGGTATAAGAGGAAATAAAGAAGCTGACACAAGCAAGCCCTTTTCAGCATACAATGTTTATCGAAGGAGGTGATTTGAAGCTAGTTGTTAAAAACTGACTAGCGGAGAGATGGCAAAATATGTGGAATGCACAAGTCCACAATAAACTACATGAGATGAAACCTATGATAGAAAATTGGACGCATAAGAAACCTCATGACAGGAGATCTGAGGTTGTTTTTAGTCGTCTGATGATTGGACATACTCGGTTGACTCATCAATACTTTTTGAAGGGCGAAGAGCAACTAGTATGCCAGTATTGCAATTGTTTTCTAAGTGTTAAACACATACTGCTTGATTGTTCTGTTTTTGAGATCAGGCGTAGACAGCATTTTGGAAATGCAAGTCTCAAAGAGATTCTGGGCCAGAGACTAAATCGTTATAATGTATTGGACTTTTTAAAAGTCATTAATTTGTATAAAGAAATTTAATTATTTATTTATTTACATATTTACTAGCTGCAAGGACCCGCTTCGCTGGGTTTTTATTTGTTTGTACATTTGTATGTGTTAAGACAAAAAATAAAGCATTACCTTTTAGTTGGTTTTATTCTTTTAATACTTAACTTTAATAACTAACAAAACTTATTTACACCTTTTCAACCAGACAAAACTCTGACGACTAACAACTTTACTAGTGTTGCCAGATATAAATGTACAATAATTAACACGTCTCCTTACATTTATATTGTAACACACAAAAAAAATGTTAAATACAAGAAAAGTAACAGCTAACTTGACAGCTCTATTAACAACTTATCTTAACCCTTTATGGCCTGACGGGACTTTCTAGTCCCACTATCTTTGATATTTTTTATTTTATAGTGTATGCATTATAGCTTTCTGGGACTTACATTATATCATTGTATAAAGTGTTCTTTTTTTTTCTATAGGGTAGTAACTTTCAAACTGTTCCTGTTTTAGTTTTGTTGAAAAAAGTTTCACATCATGTGTTGTCTGACTGGTAGTAGCTGATACTATATGGTAGTAGCATTCTTTGTTGCCAAATTCTACTTAATGTTTTCAAGTTAAATGTCTGTATTTTTTAATATGTATTCTAGATATGTGTAGTTTGATTTGAATGTATTATGTTTGTAGAATTAATGGTTTGCAAACTATGAAGTCAAAATATGTTTGGGACTTATAAGTTCTGTCAGGCCTGAGGGAATCTTTTTTGTAAATGTTAGAAATTTGTATTTTCTACATTGTGCTTTATAAATTTATGAATTTGTTTAACATTTTTATAGTTAATATATATATATATGACTTATATATATATAAATAGATAATTTTATATAAAAAAAAATTTCATTTGATATTGATACACATCAAAGCCATAAACAAAATGCACATTAAATAAAGTTTTATTGTGTGTAAATGGGGAAAAAATAGCTTTTTACATCTTTACTAATCATAAATTATTAAACCAATATATTTTATTTTAGTTTTGTCATGCATTTTAATTTTTTTTATATTTTGACCTTATTATACAGTAAAAGTTAACAAATACTTAATATATATAATTATGCATTTAATTTGCAAATATCTATGATGAAAGATCTTTATATAAAACAAAATTATTTTATTTTTGAAATATTAAACAAGAAAAAACTTGTTAAGTCCAAATGTGCTCTAAAAGCCTGACGGGACTTTTAAGTCCCATAATTAAAAAATTTTTAATTTACATTTTAATTTTTTTTATTTACTTATCTGTGAACAAACATCTCTTCTGATGATATAATAAGAAAAAAAATTTTTTTATCAAAAAATGAAAATTCGGGCTATAAAGGGTTAATCTCAAAAATCTTATTTTCTATTCTTTTACATTTAGCATCTCTCTATATTTAATGAATTTGACATTTCCTAATGCCTTGGTAAAAAATATCAGCAATATTACTTTCTGACTCTATTGTTACTATTTCAATTTTTTTTTTGTTAACATTCTCATGCACAAAATGATAATGAACTTCAATATGTTTTGAGTTTTTTGTAAAGTTTCCATATTTAGCAATGGTTACTACACCTGAGTTGTCTTCATATACCTTAATTGGTTTACAAACTTTAATGAAAATTTCATTTATTAGATAAATTAGAAAATTTATTTCTGTTACAGCTTCTGATAATGCAATATACTCAGCAAATGTAGAAGACTATGTTACACTATTCTGCTTTTTGGATTTCCAAAAGATTACATTTCCAAGCAATCTAATTATAAATCCTGTGGTAGATTTTCTGTCTAAAGTATCTTCTGCCCAGTCAGAATCCACAAAACAATCTAAGATATCAGTATTATTATTCTTATACTATTTTAATTTAAGGTCTTTTGTCAAATACAAGTACTTCAGGACTCGCAAAGCATATTTAAAGTGTCTCTCATTATAACAATTTTGAAATCGGCTCAGATAATTTACACTGAAAGATATATCTGGTCTAGTACCAGAGTTAATGTACAGAAGTGCACCTATCAAATTTCTATACTTTACATCCTCATTTACATTAGACTTTTCCAGTTTTAAATTTATTTCCATAGGTGTCTTATACAATTTTGAATTTTCAATATTATAACGTTTTTCTTCTGGAATTCTTACAAATACTTTACTTCCATATAATTTTAAATTTTTTACTGATGGCTTCCTTTTGAAAAATATTTCATATGGCGTTTTTCTCTCAATGGTATTAGTTAAGGTTCTGTTTTTAAGATATGCAGCTGTTTTAATTACTTCTGGCTAAAATCATCTTTCAATTTTTGCTTCTGGTAAAAGACATCTCCCCATATCCATTAATGATCGATTGTATCTTTCTGCTGTTCTATTTAGCTCATGCACATATGCTGGACAAGGTTTTATTATTATTCCCTTTTCCTTTGCAAACTTAAAAATTCTTGAATTCATATACTCCTTCTCATTGTCACATCGCAGTTACTTTATCATCTTTCCAGTCAAGTTCTGAACTTCATTAACATATTGCACTAAGCATTCATATACTTCATCTTTTGTCTGGATACAATAAACTTTAACTAGTTTGCTATAATCATCTATGAAATTTAAGAAATATTTTTCTCCAAGATTTCCTGTAGTTTGATGTGGTCCATTTAAATCTGTATGTACAATTTCTAATATGTCTTCTGCTCTTCTCCTGTTATTATGAAATGGTAAGTTATGCATTTTGTTTTCAATACATGTAGCATACTTTAAATATTCTGGTTCAATCTCACTGGGTAGTCCATCAAGTGATTCATTTCTACACATTATTTTCAAGTTGTTAAAATTGATATGTCCCAGTGTTCTATGTAGTTTTTCTTTTATAGTCATATTGCTTTTACTTATGTTCGCTTGTAATTTTCTTTCGTTGATATAACTTTTCATTTTATATAGTTTATCTTCTTTGATTGCAACAGCTATCACCTTTCCATATGGGTTGTATATTTTTGAAAATTTTCTCCTTGAAACAATTGAATGTTTAACTGTGATCCTCGAATAACTTAACAAGTTTGCCTTCTTATCTTTTACAAAATAGACATTTTCCAACGTAACCTCAGACTTTTGTCCATAAACTGGGAAACAAGTTTTAATATTGCCAACTTTTGTAGCTTTTAATATTCTTCCGTCACCAACTTTTACTTTTATAGGTTTCTTCAATGTCTCAGAGGTTTGAAATTACTTATTGGTGTTAATGATATGATCTGTGCAACCACTATCAAGTAACCATTCTATTTCATCTTTCTTTGACTTTTCGTTTTTGCTTGTTGTATAAGTATTCTTTGCAGTGGTAGTCTGAAAACTATTTCCTTGATATTCATGTATGTTTTGATGATAATTTCCTCGTCCTCTCTGAAATTTTCTGGCATTGAACAATCCACGTCCTCGATAAACAGAAAAACCACGATTTCAGCTACGATTTTCAATTTCAAAACGACAATTTCTTTTTAAATGACCAGGTTTTCCACAGCTGAAACATTTCAGCTTATTCTGAAATGATGACCTGGCTTCAGCTCGAAATACATTTGATCTATCATTTGACTTTTCATTAGAATTTTCTTCTGCACTTTTTAACTTTATTTTGCTTTTCAAATAGTCAACAGTTCTCTCCTTTTCTGGTAAAACATCTATTAAATCACCAATATGACTATACTTCTGTGGTAGCGATTTTAACATGTAGTTTAATTTTTCTTGTTCTGATATCATTGCACCTGCCTGCTTTAATTCGTTCACAGCCTTTTCAAATGCATTGAAGAATAAGCATACATCTGAATAATTTTTCAATTTGATACTTTCAAGGTTATGTTGGCACACAATTTGCAGAGCTGTTGACTTTTTCAGATACATCTTATCAAACTTTTGGATAATTTCGTAAGCCGTATCAAGTTCGCTTATGTATTCTAGCTGTTTGTTAGTTATTCCGCTATAGATATAATTAGTCGCCTGGATATCTCGTTCATCCCATTCGTCATCATCGGTCTTAATTTTAGCCCTCATTACTACATCTTTACACTTTTTGAACTGTAAAAACTTAAACATACGTAATTTCCAGTTACTATAATCTGCTCCGTCAAATATTGGTATATTAATATCACTGTTCTTCACCGCCATTACCACGTGTGCTCTTTCTTTATTTTCTTAAATTATTTAACCCTTTTCACTTCTTGTTTTTTTCTTTTCAACCACGCTCTGCTACCATGTTAAGACAAAAAATAAAGCATCACCTTTTATTTGGTTTTATTCTTTTAATACTTAACTTTAATAACTAACAGAACTTATTTACACCTTTTCAATTAGACGAAACTCTGACGACTAACAACTTTACTAGTGTTGCCAGATATAAATGTACAATAATTAACAATATAAATGTACAATAATTAACAGTATGTAATATAGTTTTTTATATATATAAAAGACTGTTTTTCTAAGTAATGTAGAATGTAGCTGCAAGGACCCGCTTCGCTGGATTTTTAAAAAGTAACAATAGTGAAGATTAAGATAATTACATTATAGCCAATCTTACCCGTTTTCACAGAATGCAAGAATTAGGTCCCCCGTTTCCAGACTAATTAGAGACCTGGTCCCGATTCTATTTCTGAACGTCTCCTGTTCACGTCCGGTCAAACGAACTATTTTCAACGTTTCTGGAACGTTTACAATCGTTTATAATCGAATTAATATTCGAATTTTATGTTCGAATTTAATTCGAACAAATTTGAGCATTGTTCGAACAAATTCGAACAAAACATTCGAAATAGAAAGCCACTTTTAACTACTTTCAAGCCCATATTTCCCGCACCTTTATAGCTATCGAGAAGCAATCACCCCTATGCGCGAATGGATACTTGGGGCTACTACCGCATACAAACACCATTCACGAACGATGTGTAGTTTTGGCAGAAAAGTGAAATATAGGGACATACATGTCCATTTATATATATATAGATTACACTTTTGTTTTTTTTTTGTTTTTTTTTGTACTTATTATGTGTATATTTATTTTCGTTATTGTTGTTCATTTATTTATTATTGATATATGTTAGTTATTTATCATGTTTAAAATTTATATTTATATTTTTTTATTATTTGCCCTGGCGCAGCACAGCCTATAAGGCTCTTGTGCCAGAAAACAAAAACGAAACAAACAAACAAACAATTTATTGAAAAATTGTTAAGAAATTAAAAAGTTATTCATGTTAATATCAAAGTATTTCACATCGGATAGTGTATCAAAAGATAAAGTTTTTTTTTCTTTTAATATTTTTTGAAAGCCTATCTTCGCGAATGTTTATTTCTCTGGTAATTCTGGATAGTTTATTTATATTTATTTTATCTCATAGACTGTGTTGCCTGTTGAACACAACTAATGGGACCATCATGTTATATAATACGTATAATGAGTTATTGTTATCATATTGTAAATTTAATATTATTCTAGTGAATTTTTTTTATTATGTAATATTTATATTGTGCAGTAGTTAAGCAGGAGTAAACCTCCACAAGCTCTACAATCTATTACATTTTTGTTTCTGAGGTGGTGCATAGAGAACCGTATGTTTATATCACTGACTTGTTTGCTACATATGTAATTAATAAAGTAATGCAACGTCTGATATCCCGTGCTGTGTATTATTACTTACTTACTTAGTACAATTCAGGGGGTCGATCAAAGAAATACGTTACGTAATTTTCGGGGTAGGTATATGCGATGACGTTATAAAACGTTACAAGAGATGAGATGGCTGTTGAAAAATATAAAAATAGCGTTACATAATTTATGGACGATTCGTATAAGAGTGTCTAAAACTGTTGCAAAACATGTTTGTCTCAATTCCATAATAAATTTCAATATTTATCTCATGTTCTGATTGAAAACAGTCTTAAAACACTCGAAAGTTACATGACTAATTTAAAAAACCAGCAACAAGTTGCTTAACTTTTCTGGCCATTTTTGGTTACGCCGACTGTTAAAATATTTTATTTTTTAAAAATTTTCATATTTTTAATTATTACAAAATGGCAAAATTTAGTTTTTGTCAAATTGGAATTTAGTTTTATAAAAAATACTAAATTCTAATAACGAGTAAATTTGTCATTACGTCCGATTTTACTCAACATGTGACACGCAACCCCTCTATCACTTCACTTCGTCGATCTTTGACTATCACCATAATTTAATAGAACAGTAGTATATATATGAGAGACTCTGGGATAATTTGGTTAACTTTGCGAGGTTTATAACTTTTATTCCAGAAACTCTCATCATTTTGAGGGAAAGACGTCGAGCAGGGGCTAAAATCGAGCAAAATCGCAGAATCTCTCGAGCGATTCCGAGATAATTACCATCCTAGAAACTCTCATAGGAGTCGAAACCACACCCATTTTCGATGCCCCTTCGGTTATACTTTTCCGCGAGATTTGAACGAGAGTTTCTGGAATAAATCGTTTTGTTATAAGAGAACGTTTAGACGAGATTGTACACAGCAAGACTAAGGATATTGTAAACGGTATGCTGCGAAAAATTGGATTCCTTAATTTTAATAATAAGTACAAACACTTTTAACGGTTATATATTTAAATTATTTTTTATATATAAGAGAACTATTATTTTGTATAAGGGAACTAATATTTTATTTATTAACATTAACACAACGATTATCATTTTTGCGAGTGGCGCCATCTGGTAAGAAATATATTAAATAACATTTTTAAAAATATTTTTAATATATTTTCGAAATTAGATGTTAAAAGAAATAACAAATAACATGTACCGTCGCTAATCAGATCATGCTATTTGCTATTTCGATATTTATTGATTTTTTAACGGTATTTATTGTGTTGCGACGGTGATTAAATAAATGACACAATTTTTTTTTCTCTCTTTTATTGGAATAAAGAATAAGGGTTACAATGATATATTAATTTGAAGATTATACAAAAAACATAAGAGTATAAATTTTATTAATTATATTTTAAAAAATAAAGATTATGATAAAATTATTTTTAGGAAAAAAAAATTATAACTTTTCACATATTTTCGATAAAACATAAACCAGAGTAAAATGATAATTATTCGATACAAATTTGTTTGATAAATGTTTCTGATTAGCAATGACGATACACCAATTAAGTTTATGCTTGTAATCTTCCATAAATTTTTCGGATAATTCTTGATGCTTCGAAATAAGGTCCCAATCCACAACGTTTTCAAGTTCTCTAATAATTTCTTCATGCAATTGTTAATATTTACAAATAAGCTTCATATTGAGGAAATGTTTAAAAGTTAATATGAAATTTTCACTCAGTCTTTGATATTGAGATACGAGATCCCAATTTAGACGATCGTGATATTGGGTCAAAAAGGATTCTGATAACTGTTGATAACGACAAACATCATCCCAATTAACTCGTTGAACATATCTTTGTATAAAATCAGAGGAGAAGCGTTTGCTTTTCCAAATTTTATTCCAATTTAATTTATGTTGGAAATCTCTAATAAATTCGTCACTAAGATTAGTTTTTTTCAGAAATAATGTCCCAATCGATCTTATCTGCAAGTCGTCTTATTACTTCTTCGCTTAAATTTAATCTAGAAAAATCTTTCCAATCAAAACTTGGGCCTACTTTGCGAACTACGCTTTTTCCTTTCATTATGATGTGAAAATACTCCTTCTTCGTTCGATAGTAATACAAATAATGATTAGTTTTATTGTTTGTCTCACTTTTATATAATTTTTTTTATGACGCGATCGCTTTTCCTCCTAATAAACCGGTTTTAGTTAAATGAACGTAAAATATTATTAAATAAAACAAGACACGAAATGACACAATCACTTGGTTTTGGTTTTGTTTTCACTCATTTCAGGTCAATAAACTTTAAAAATGATGTAATTGAGTTAATTACGCAATCGCTTTTCCTTCTAATAAACCGTTTTAGTTAAATGAAAGTAAAAATATTATTAAATAAAACAAGACACGAAATTTAAAAAAAATATATATATTTATTGGTTTTCACTTTTATACTCAAAATACATTTTCAGAATATTATTTTCGGGTCTGCAATGAGGATTATGTTTTTCCGAATCGATGAAACATTCTTCAAAATTGTTAAATGTTTTGCTAGATTCCGATAGAATTTCCAAGCTTTGATGATGATAAGATTCCTTTGATGTAAGCAGCCATCGGAAATGTTTCACCTGGGGTATAAACCGTGGTACGTAATCCACGCAACATAGAATTTTAATGGATGGTGGAAAGTTTTGCGATTTAGCCGAGTATTCTGCCAATTCGATGCTTGAGAAGCTACCATTAGAGAAAACGTAGGGAACTAATAATTTTTCGTTGATTGGAAAAAATGCTCTCCAACCGAACGACGACACGCATGTACTTGACTCTCCCATTTTTCTAATGAATTAATTTTTGAATTCGCTATCTAGTTTTTTTATTATGTTTTTCGCTCATGCGCACTAGTAGTTTTTGTGTTATTTTAATACGCGCATGCACACTAGTCGTTTTGTGTTGTTTTAATACGCAATGAATTTGGTTTTAAACGTTATTTTTACATCATGTCTCGTAATATATTAATCGCTTTCGCTATTATAACCTGTTTAGAATTATTTGCGTTAACGATTGGTTTTTCAGTGTTATTATGTAGATCGGATTTTAAGGAAATTGATATAAAAAATACTACTTGCGAATATTCTTTACATTTAGATAGAAACGTTTATTTACATAAATGTACGAATGCTGGAAGAGTTGTATATGATATTCGAAAATTTACGAGCGAAGGACTACCTCATAAATATATCGGTGTGCAATTATTAAAGAAAGAATTTAACTTACTTTGTACGAAATGCGTTTAAAAGATCCGTCGAGTTGTATTGTCGTCGGTCCGTCTCAATCTGGAAAAATTTCTTTAGTTCGGAAAATGCTGCGTGAAAATATCTACGAAAAACCGTTAAAAAGAGTTATGTGGTGTTATTCAATGTTTCAGCCGTGGTTCGTGGAAGAGAAAAATATTCGTTTCAAATGCGGTATTCCCGAAAACATTGAAAATTTATATTTAATAATTTTAGATGATTTAATGCATTCCTTAACCGATAAAATTGCCGAATTATTTACCGTTCAATCCCATCATAAAAATGTAAGTGTTATATTGATAATGCAAAATTTATTTCCTTGTAATAAAGTAATGAGAGATATAAGTTTAAATACTCATTATTTAATATTATTTAAGAATAACAGAGATGAAAGTCAAATCAACTGTCTCGCTCGTCAAGCGTTTATAGGTAGAACGAAATACTTTAAAGATGCATATTTAACCGCGACATCCAAACCGTACGGTTATTTATTAATCGATTTCCACCCGTCCACGGATAAGGAATTGTGTTTGAGGGATTCGTGTTTTCCCGACAACCAAGGCGTGTATTGGGTTTATATTCCACAAAAATGAAGAATATTAAAAAAAATTATCATTTGTTAAATGTGCTTGCAAAGACAACACCCGCTCAGAGAAAGGCTTTGTTAAAAGAAGCTTCCCCCGATCAAATAAAAGTCATATGCGAAATTTGCGACAACACGCTTAAAGGTCGTTTGCCCGTTAATGTGAACAAGTTAAAAAAATATAAAGGATGTATACGAAAACTCGCAAATAAAAAAATAGGTCTCCAAGCAAAAAAGATTTTGGTAAACCAATCTGGAGGATTTTTAGATGCAATTTTAGGTCCAATAATATCATTAGCTAAGAAACTTTTTGGATTCTAAAAAATGGCTCAACGAATGGCGCTACTACCACCCGAATTGTTACCTAAATATCAATTACAAAAACCGGAAATACGGTTACACGATAATATTCAAGATTTATTAGAAGAAAGTACTTTGACAGATGATTTGAAAGTTAAACTATTAAGTCAATTAATTTCGAGATTTAAACAAACTATCCATGCACCGAAAGAACTGATTCGAGTTTCTTTAACATCGCAACTAACCGAAGAATCTCAACAACAATCACCCGAACCGACAAAACCATCGTCTATTGAAGATCAGATAACAGTCTCGATACTGTTAGCATATCAAAAGTATGTTCCGCATATCATTCAATTGTTAAAATCTTACCAATACGATTGGAACGAAAAAGGAGAATTAGTGGTGAATAACGAACCAATAATAAACACTCACATAGTAGATTTAATGTCCTATCTTATGCGAACGAGAAAATCGAGCATTGTACCCCCGAATTTTGACTCCTTTTGGAATGGAATTATCAAAGCGAATATACCCAAAGAATGGATTGGGAATAAAGCATTGTCGACTCGATTAAAAATAGGAGAATCCCCCGTACTTCGTTTTCGATCGCCATCGATTCCATCGCCTCCGATTCGATCGATTAGTGTTAGGAAAAAAACTGGCGGAGCATCTGCTACAAAAATTCCTAAACGAGTTGCGTCGTCTAAAAGAAAGCATATTTCATGGAAAGATTATTGAGATCTATTTATTACACTCCATCTCATCCCGCATCGTTTGGCGGCGTAACAAGCCTAGTAAAAGCAACAAAGTTGCCGAGAAAAACTGTCGAAAAATGGCTATCGACTCAAGATACGTATACTCTACATAAACCAGTACGAATAAATTATACGCGTCGTAAAACTAAAGCTCTATATCAAGGAGAATTATTTCAATCCGATCTGATGGATGTTCGACAATTTTCGAAAGTCAATAATGGAATAAAATATTTATTATCAACTATCGATGCGTTTTCTAAATATGCGTATGTAATTCCAGTTAAAGACAAAAAACCGGAAACGATAAAAAAAGCGTTTCAAAAAATATTTAGAAAAATAATTCCTCGGTTTATCCATACCGATAAGGGTAAGGAATTCATGAATTCTGTTATTAAGGATTTATTTAAAAAACATCAAATAAATCATTATTATACTCATTCCGAAACGAAAGCATCGATAGTGGAACGATTTAATAAGACCTTAAAAAATAAAATTTATCGTCTTATTACTTATCGAAATTCCAATAAATATATTGATAAATTAAACGATTTGGTACGAGCGTATAATAATAGCACGCATCGAAGTATAGGAATGTCTCCGGCCGAGGTTAAACCCCAACATCATTCGCAAATTTTTAATCGACTTTATGGTAAAACGAAAACTAAAATAAAATATAAATTTAAAATCGACGATAGAGTTAGAGTTTCTAAAAAACGAAAAACTTTTACGAGAGGTTATTTACCCGGATGGAGTAAGGAAATTTTCATTATAAAAGAACAACATCCTACCAATCCAGTTACTTATATCCTGAAAGATTATAACAACAACACGATTAAAGGACGCTTTTATAACGAAGAATTGCAGAAAGTAAAAAATGGATAATTTTTATGTGACTCTAATAAGCACCGCGAGTATGGATTTTTTTCCAAAAAATACTCAATCCTCCTTCACATCGAAAATTAATCCACCGATAAATTTAACAGGATCTTGGGAAGTGGGTTTATCCCAAATAATAATACCACGTTCGTGGTTTAATATCACTAGTGAAAATAACAAATACGTCATTACTACTAAGGAAATGAAATTGATTAAAATAAAAGCCGAAGATTTATCTACTCTAATTTTGTTACAACCTATGCAAGGAAACAACTCGAGTCATATATTCGAAAATATTACGAATAATTTGAAAGTTTTGAAAAAGGATCATTTTATTAATTTTTCTTTTAACAAAGACGATAGCACTGTAAAAATTTCCGTCGCTAATGATTGTGAACTGCGTTTACTTCCAGATAGTGGTGGCATATTTCTCTCTATGCTGAATTTAGATAATCAAAATCCGTTCATTATACAGGGAGAAGAACAAACATTTCGATATACTCTGTCTTTACAAGATTTCAGTGGAGAATTTTTTACTTTAATCGAGAAAAATAGGTATATAGAAGAAATAAGAACCGAAAATGTTGAAAATATATTACATATACCGAGAGGATTATACGGAACAAAAGATTTTCTTAAAGCATTTCAGATAATAAGTTTTAAATCGCTTCCGGATAAAAAGCTACTATTGAAAATTCCACGAGGATCTTCAGTCAAATTTAATAGAGAATTAAAAGATATATTAGGATTTGATCAATTAGAATATCCCGAAGGAGAATTTATAAGGACGTATCCCATAGAATTAAACGCGGGAATAACGGAAATATTTGTATATTCTAATATAATAGAATCTCATCATGTGGGGGATACTTCGGCTCCGTTGTTTCGAGTAATTCCTGTCATGGGAGAAAAAGAACAACAAATTGTTAAAATTTATAACACTCCATTATTTTTTCCCGTTCGAACCAATCACATCGAGACTATATCTATAGATCTGCGCTCATTCACGGGTGAAAACATAATTTTTACTTCTGGAAAATCGCTTTTGGTATTATGTTTTAGACGAGTATAAAAATTTGTTTTCACAAAAGAATCATTTATTTAATAAAATGAAGCTTAAACCAGAAGACTGTATCGCTTATTATCGATCGCAGGCGGGGGGGATTTTTTTATCTCGATTCTATATATCCGCACACTTGTTATTTTACCCCCCCCCAATCGGGATACGGACAATACTTTAAAGGTCGTCCGATCCAAAGAGGATACGGATTTTTTGGAGACGTGTTCAGACAAGCAATTTCAATATTAAAAGATGCGGTAAAATATATTGGAAAGAAAGCGTTAAATATGGCAAAAGATATCGGATCGGACTTACTCAGCCGGAAATCGTTAAAAGATTCCGCCCTAACACGTATAAAAGAACTAGGTGAAGGAGTGAGAGATGACGTCATTCAAAAAGTTCAAAGCGGATCGGGTAAAAAACGAAAACGTCGAAGAAAAAGCGTAAAACAAAAGAATATTAAGAAGAGGAAGGAAGTTGATATTTTTTCTTAAGAATAAATGGACCACTCATCCTGTCCGTGTCTCAAGTCCGAGCTCGCTTTTTTTGCCACAATCCCCACACAGCTGTCTATAGAACATACTACTGCGACAATCCTTTTTCCAATAGCCTCCATAAGTAACCAAACATCTCCTATAGAATTTTTAATTCCCGGTTCGGGTGAAAGCTTAATAGATTTGAGCAGTATTTCGATTAATGCTTAATTATCCGTTACTAAACGAAATGGCAAGGCTACTTTGGATACGGACCTCGTTACTCCCGTAAATAATTTATTGCATAGTATGTTTTCACGATGCACCACTTTGTTTATGCAACATTATTTGAAGAGATGGGTGGAATACCCTACAGAAAATATGCTAATATATTGTATTCCGATTACGCGCAAGAATACATGTTTCACGTGTTTGATTTAACTCCTGATAAGGCAGCGTCTGAAAATCATACATCGATATTAACGCACGGAAACATATCTGTGGACTTAAAGTTTGAAAGATCTTTACCGGAGACAGTTAACGTGATGTGCTATTTAGAGTATCGTAATACAATAGAAATCGATCGATCTCGGAATATTTACATCGATTATTAAACGATGGATACGATTACCCTATGGAAACTAGCATTAGGAGATCCAGAAATTAGCAAGACATTTGGAGGCGTCTATCCATCGGATTTATTACCCGAAAAAATCGGGAAGAAGAAAGGATTTATAATTAATACTGATAGCAGTCTAAAGCCGGGACAACATTGGATAGCGATTTATTTTCAAGATTCGACGTGTTTTTACTTCGACTCGTACGGATTACCTCCCAAAATCCGGTCGATTATAAAATTTATTCGTCGGAATTCGAAACAGTTACGCTGGAATCAATTGACTTTGCAAGGACCGTATAGTTATATGTGCGGATACTTTTGTCTATATTTTCTCTATAAAATATCGAGAAATCAAGATATGCAAAAATTACAATCTAATACTAAACTATTCAATGATGCTTTTGTAATGAGATTTATACACAATAATTTCCGCTTGGCTAAATTACCATCTAATATAAAAATTAAATGTAATCAATGTAGCATTAGTTTACTCAAATAAAAAGTCTATTTAAAATTAAAAAAATTGTTTTTATTGAACCTGGAAAAAAAACTAATACTAAATTTAACTGCGCATATCCAAAAAACGAAAGAAATATTTTTACTCACTATTATTTTTTCTTTATTCTATTGTTTCCATTTCTAAAAATAATATTAAATCGTTTAAGAAAAACTAAACAAATATATTTAAATTTTTTGAAAAGATCCTTACCAGTTTCAAATAAACTAAGGGTTTTTCCCTTATAATTTATAATACACCAATTTTCCTCTCTTCTCAGTGTTAAGGCAATTGTATCGCTAATTAATTTTTTTTTTCGTTTAAAAAATGACTTGTTGTTTAAAAAAGTTTCATATTCTTTCCATTCATACACTTTTAGCTTTTCAAAAATCTTGTCGTTTAGGTTTAGGTTTAAGATACCGGTATATTTGTAAAAATCGTGTATGTTTTCCCTCATCCAATATGGTTCCGGATATTCTAGAAATTAATAAGTTTTTAAGCTAACTAAAACAGATATTATATATTTAAAAAATAATTTTTAGTAAAATATAAAAAAATAAATATTTTTTTATTCTTTTAACTTTATTAATTTGTTGTCGTCAGTTTTAAAACGAAATTTCTTTTCATTCTCTAAATTTTCGGGAATGATTACTGGAATCCATTTTTAGTCAATTAATTTTATTGCATAATAATACGTATCCCCGGTTATTAAAAAATAATGTTTGTAATGTTTCTCCTGGAGCATGGAGTTTATTTTGTCCGAGATATAAGGACGAAGAAGAAATAAAAGTATTTATATATTGCCTGACATTTTTTTTATCTCCCCTAAGATTAGTTTTTTTCGTTTTTTTTTCCTTCAAGACTTCTCACACAGATATTAAGAACTTTTTATACAATTAGATATTTAATGCAAGACTTCCCACGGGATAACTAATGAAATATGTTTTTTATTCTTTAACCTTTCTCACCCATTTTTTTTCTTCAACACTTCCCGCCAGATGACTAATGTAATGTTTTTTTTTCTTCAACACTTCCCACCAGATGACTAATGTAAGTTTTTTTTTTCTTCAACACTTTCCCACTCAGATCAAATAATCAACAATCAAATAATTAAAATTCACATCCGTTATTAAATATTAACGGTGTCAAAGGGTAATAACCTTATTATCAAGGATATAAAAGCAAGAGAAATAGACAAATAGATTCATTAGTTTATCAACTCTCTCTCTCTACAACTAAGCAAGAAAAGATGTCTGGAATGTAAGCTAAATGTTTTTTTATTTAGATTTGATTTTAAATAAGAAAATTAAATTATTATTTTTTATAGTTATTCATCTTTTTTTCATAGATTCTCAGTCATTGTTTGTAATCGACAACCCTTTTACAACTAAAAAGCGTAAATTGAGAACAAAAATCGATGATGCACCGGTGGAGAAAAAGAAGAAGTATGATTTAGTAATATCGAAGGACGAATCGTCGTTTAAATCCATCCCGCCGTATTCGATATACATATCGCATGGGTTTAACCTAGAAATTAAAGAATTCAGACAACAGTATTATGTATGTTTAGCGAAAACAAGTGCTAAAGGCGAGATACAGAATAGATTCAACATTTAGGTAAAAGAAGTTAATTTTTTTATTCAAGCTTTGAACGCCGTTCAAAAATATTTGGAAGAATTCATTTAAATGAAAAAATCTATGCGTAAGTAATTTTTTTAATATAATGGTTTTAAAAATTATGTAATTTAATTGATTTTTTTTTAAAATAGAATTATTGCGAACGTCTCTCTCTCTCAAAAATATGAAGAAATCATCGTATATATCTCGTATATGAAGAAATCGTCTAGTTCGGCATCTCTCTCTTATGTGAAGAAATCGTCTAAAAACATTAACTCGTCAGGTAAAAATTTAAAAAGAAAATGTTTTTGCTGGTAGAATCAGGCTTCCGAAATTTTTTAGAATGCTATCGTAAAAGTGATCTCGAATATATCGATCCAACCATTTTTTTTAGAGATATAAAATCCGAACTTTTTAACGTAATTACGAACTTCGGGAATGATTATAGAGTACGATTTGTGATTAGCTTAAAAGTAATAATGTACAAAAGTGTAGAAATGGGAGATAAATACGAGTTTAAAGATTTTTTCTTTACGAGTTATGCAGAACGAGTTCTAAGCCCTTTTCTAAGTTGGAAGAATATTGAGAATGCGATAAACAAAATTCTAGGAGATATATCTGTTGCAGTAGTATTAGGTAGTGGGTGGGTAATTTACAAATTAGATTATATTGATATTCATAGAGCGACGTATAATGCATATAATGGGGGTTGTGGTTCTATAATTTTGCCTAAACGTTTAGTAAATAAAAAATGTATTTTAAATATTCGATGTAATGATAATAAATGTTTTGTTTATTGCATTCTCGCGAGTATTTTTCCATTGGTAAATAATAAAAATAATATATCTAGCTATAAAAAATATTTAAAATTTATTAATTGTTCGAATTTAAAATATCCGGTTTCGTTGGACCAAATATATGTTTTTGAGAAATCAAATAGTATTTCCATTAATATATATGGTTATAAAGATATTGTTTTTCCGTATTATATAAGTAAGTTTAAATTCGGTAAAATTGCGAATTTACTATTATACAAAAATCATTATTTTTTAATTCGAAATTTCAACAGACTTTTACACGAAAAACAAAAGTCTCTTTATTACTATTGTAAAAATTGTTTAAACGGTTTTCAACGCGAATCGAGTTTAAATTTACATAGAGAAATATGTACAAATTTCAAATTTCAAAGACTATCGGTACCTACAGTCGAAAATTCCATTCTTAAATTTAACGAATTTCATAAGATGCTTAAGCATCCTGTTGTCGTTTATTGCGACTTCGAATGTTTAACAGAAACAGTTTCTAACGCGATGCAATCAACAGATACTAGCTTTAGTACCGTTACGCAAATTCATAAACCGATTTGTTATGCGATGGTCGTATTAGATAAAAACGAAACAATTATCTATTCTAAATTTTATTGCGGCTTAGACGTTATAGACAATTTTTTAGAAACTTTAAAACATCAATCGGAACGTCTTATTAAAGAAATAAAACTTAATATTCCATTAGATCCTCGAACAATTCCAAATTCTATTAATCGAGATAAATGTAATATTTGTGGAAAAAAGTTTTCCCCTAACGATGTAAGCGTAATTGATCATAATCACTTAAATGGAAGGTTTCGACAGGTATTGTGTCAGGGATGTAATTTAAATTTAAATCTAAAACCTTTTATTTTCAAATAAAAGAGAGAGAGAGAGAGAGAGAGAGTTGTTGTGTCGTTTATTTAATCACCGTCGCGACACGATAAATACCGTTAAAAAAACGATATATAGCAAATAGCATGATCCGATTATTTCGAAAATATATTAAAAATATTTAAAATAATATATTTCTTACCAGATGGCGCCACTCGCAAAAATGATAATCGTTGTGTTAATGTTAATAAATAAAATATTAGTTTGATTATACAAAATAATAGTTCTCTTATACGTTTACAATATCCTTAGTCTTATATATATATATATATATAATTTCATTCGCGATATCTCGCCAATGTTCTCTTATAACGGAACGATTTATTCCAGAACCTCTCGTTCAAATCTCGCGGAAAAGTATAACCGAAGGGGCATCGAAAATGGGTGTGGTTTCGACTCCTGTGAGAGTTTCTGGGATGGTAATTATCTCGGAATTGCTCGAGAGATTCTGCGATTTTGCTCGATTTTAGCCCCTGCTCGACGTCTTTCCCTCAAAATGATGAGAGTTTCTGGAATAAAAGTTATAAACCTCGCAAAGTTAACCAAATTATCCCAGAGTCTTTCATATATATACTACTTAGAACCAATCCCTTAATAAACAGCCAACCATGTTGAATTTCAGAAATTTTCGAGAAAAAGTATAGGAATTATTAAGCTTCAAACAAACTGAACAAAATCATGCTTCCCCCACAAACACAGAAACATCCATACATACAAAAAACCACGAATTTTTTTAAATTTCTCGACATTTTAAGTTTCCCTGATTCTAAAAATGTAACATCTTCGGAAGGGTCAATTTTTGACCGATCGCCCTATGTTTCCTCTGTTGTATATAATATCCGGGATAGTAACGAGTAAACGTAACTACAAAATATACTTATTGTCGAATGTATACAGCTTTGAATACACAAGATAATACGTGAGAATTAACAGAATATTTTATAAAGTAGAACTTATGTAGCTCGTAAAAGCGAATAATCAAAAACGAATAAATTTACCTATTTTCATAAGTCTACACTTATTTAATAATAACACAGTGATGTACGTGTAAAGACAATTTGTTCTAGAAGCAACTAGACAATATTTTGAAGTTATTAAAAATAAAATACATCATACACAAATTTCTGTTTTAGCTCGTTTTCTTGAGTTCGAAACTACATAAAATCAACTATACTGTACAAGGTAATAATACCATTTTCTTAAAATCGTACACAAAAAATTACATTTAGCACATGGAATTTCAATACATATATCAAAGGCAGTGATAGCGGACGATGACATCCCATCCGAAAAGAATAAATGATAGATGTATATCTAGTGTTCGTTTATGGTGGGAAAGTCCAGGCGTGGAAGGCATCAGCCTAGTGTTTTGGGCAATCTGCAATCGATTCCGGGTGAGCAGTTTTTTAGAAATCTTTAGTTTTGATCTGAAATGAACATGTCAGTCTTATTTATCACTCAGCTGTTTCCGTATTTAATCGGTCGAACCCACGAGGGATATGGAAAACGAAGTTTATAGTGTCCATAAAAAAGAAACAAAACCTATACATTTTTATTGTATTAGCTACGAGCAAACCTGGCGACAGACGTGGTAACTGGATAAACTAATGGAATAAAATGGTTTTAGTTCGAAAAACTACAATGGTGCTTTTGTTGGTTTATATTTATACACTTATACAACAACGCGAAGCGTGGGAAATACTTTGTGAGGACTTTCTATGGAAAACCGTCTACTAATTAAATGCTAAAAACGAGAAGGAAACCAACAAAATCCACATGGCCAGCTCTCTAATCAGGCGGGAACACAAGTACGAGTACCAAGTTCAATAGTTTTATGCATTAGGCCACTGATGGCAACTTTTTTTTTTATATTTCTAAGTACTGTACTGTATTAAAATGTTACAGAATTTCATTCTACGCATTTTATAGAGAATTATCTCAAGGTCTCGAATAAAAATAAAGACAGGAAATTGTCTGAGAATTGTTTTGAGAAAGTGTACGCATGATATAATCTACGAATTCTATTCGCGTACAATACCATTGATCCTACGATACAGGATATTTTTAAGAAACACTTGCAAAGAAGTATGCCATTACGAAATTTCAATCGAAAATATATTTTTAAATTTAATTTAAAATTAAACAACGTTAACGTTTTAAAACTTATTTAGAAAGTGAAAAGTAAATATAATTTTGAATAAATAAATATTTGAACGAATAATGAATTTTATTTTCAGTTCGTGTAAGTAAAAAACGAACAACTGTTTAATATTTTAATAATATATGGACTTCACATACAATATTTTTAAAAATACTGTATTATTTCTATAATCTGGAAACTCTTTGTGCAATTTAAACGTAAAAACTACCTCTAAATGGAATAAAATAATTACCAAGCTGTGCATTTCACATAATAAAGATATTAAATCAACGGTCTTTTATAATTTGATATAACTGAGTATTACAACAAATATTCTTTAGATATATGTGAATATTGTTATCGTGATGTTAAAATTAACAAAACACATACTATTACAACTATTCAATGCCAGTATTTGAGAGAAGATGATAAATCTAGTTTAAGAATAAATTTGAAAAATACTTTAAAATACCAATTAAATATATTACTGTGGGATTTTCATTACTGGTTCTTTCTTGCTCTGTGGGAATAAATAGGCTATTTTAGAAATATATTTCGTTCGTTCAGTCTCACAATAGTGCCGGAGGGGGTTAGTGAGGGATAAGGCACGATTGTTCTAGAAAAATTCTTGAGATTCGACCGTACAAGTAGATCTATCCTATGGCCTCATTTATCTATGACACCATCGCGGGTAACACTCCTTGTAATGGGAGTAATTGTAGCTAATTATATGGAGTAAATATGCCGATATATCGCGTTAAATACTCAATTAATCGTATTTTATGAATTATGAAAATATAAAATATTTTTTCTCCATATGAGATTATCAAGAGTCCATAAATTGAAACAGTAGTGTTTTTTCAGAAATACAAAACTTTATATTCTTCAATATCGACAATGACAGTAGCGTGCAAACGTAACTTTTAATCGATTTTAAATTCTTATTTTCCAAACATTTATCGTGAAAATTCGAAATTAATTAATGACATTTCGTTTGTTGTCAACAAGTAAATAAAAATTTTAATTAAAAACTTGTGTTTTATTTGCTTATTGAAGAAGACAGTGTAAAATGGGAAATATAGTGAATGGAGGAAAACGAAACACATAAAACAGATAAATTTATAAATAATCTATCAGATATTTAGATAAATCAATAATAATTGAAAATATATTAACAAATTTAATAATTCTTGGAAGTATACATTCTTGTTAATTAATCTGACCCTTAATTATTCCGGCCAATTACAAGTTTAAAATTGCACGATTTATTACAAATTGCATGTACTAATCACCTTTCATAAAGTGAAGAATAATGTTTTCTAATCAATAATGAAGTTTGTATTAGATTTTATCTTTTAAAATTTATATTATTATGCGACAAAAACTACAAAAATTAAATTACGATGCAGTCTAAGAATGATGTTAGAAAAATGTATAGTTTAGTGTTTATAGCAAAATGGAGAGATTTCTTGAAAATTCGAAATACGTGGCTTAAATAACAGCACGACATGTCACAATCGAAGGCAGTAGGGAATTAATTAATATGAAAACCGAAAAATTAAGGTTTGTGTTGTTGAAATTCATTCGCAGAAGATTGTGTAGAGTAGGGGTCATCAATTTGTTTAAACAGCGGGCCAGATAACTGAGAGAATGACGAGCGCGGGCCGCGTAACTATTTTGTTCAATATAGTATACTGAACACGCAAAAAATAAAGACAATCATCTTATTTATTTATTTACTAATAAGCAAATACGATCGCTACAGTAAGCTGGTAATCGCTTTTTTTAGAAACTTCATTGCAGGTGCTTACACAAAAAACCACCATGATATCAAAAGTCGCCGAATTTTTCATTTTACTGATTTTCATAAAAATATATTACTGTCAAAACGCAAAAATCAGATTGGATCGATTTTGGCATTTGTTTGCACTTATTTGAGTTTTATCTACATAGTTCACTTACAATCTGCGATATTTGCATGTAAATAATTATATTTTAGCTCATTTATGGGACAGTGCGCGGCTGGTCAGAATAACTGACCTCGCAGGTCATACTTTATTGACCCTGGCTCTAGAGCAGTTGTTCTTGACCTTTTTAATGGTCAGCATCTCCTTGAATCTGAAAATAAGTTCTTGCACTCCCTTAAAAATATGTGTACATTTTTTATTTAAGAAAAACCATTTATTGCGTAAACAAATGCCGTGTTTATTCACAGTATATATTACTATATAACATGAAAAGCAATATTTAAATTTTAATGGCTAGGTTGTTGTTGTTTATTCATAAGAATTCTTTTAAAACGACGCTCTTTTTGAAAGAACTACGAGTAAATCATCAGATGCATTTAAGCGATTTATGGCTTCTGTTTTGATGTGCAAAAGTGCTGTATTCAAGGTATGCGAACACATCTCAACTAGTTTCAATAGTGCATGTGAAAACGTGACTACATTAACTGCATGTACTGACGACAAGCGATATGTGCTTAGAGACACTAGAGTAGAGAGTGTAGAAGTGAGACGGTAGAGAATGAAGAAGTGGGGGTGCCGTGTTGCTGGGTACCATGGTTTGTAGAAAACACGGTGGCCTCGTTTGTATTTTTTTTTTTTTTTAATTTGAAACTTTTCTCGCACCCCAGGTTAAGAACCTCTGCTCTAGAGTGATGAACTCTAGGAAATCACTAGCAATCGCAATTTTATCTGTTATTAGAGACAAGCTGTTTTTTCTAACATAAAAGAATATTTAGATAAATTGCCAGTGAAACTCGAAGTATTTTAGCAGTCTCATCAAATACAGTGTTTACAAACTGAAAATATTTATGATAAACAAGGAAATACTCATATTCTCATAACACGGAAGCATTGCAGTTTCTTCACTATAGACTATTTTTTTCAATTATGATTATTATTATTATTCGAGTTTGTAAATTTTCTTTTTATTGTTTTTTGTATATTTTACAAGGGCGAAGCTAGACTAACTTTACCTTTGTTAACTCAAATTATGAGATGTCCTTACTTGTGTGCATATTGATCACTACGTAATTCTCAATTACGTAGTGATCAATATGCCTTAATAAGCAGAAAAGTATTGAAATTTAATATCATAATACAATATTATTATCTACAGTAGCACAAGACAAAACAAGAATATACGAAATTTAAACATTGAAATGATTTTTGGATCTGTTTAGATAAATATATACAGAAAATTTTGATAGTTTGAACAATAACTTTAAACTGATTATCATATACAGGTGTTTAGTATTTAATTAAATAGATTGTTTAGCTGTAAAATATTATAATATATCTGAATAAAGAATAATACCAAATATTCGGCATGTGAATAAAACACAAATCTTTCTTTTCATTGGAGAATGCTTTTTCGAAAGGTGTGGTCTAAATGATTTGAATACCAATGTAAAAAAGTACTGCTTAAACGGTGCAGCGATTGTAAATGACGTCACAAACGTCCCAGTTTAGAACTACACTTTTACGCATCGAAGTGACGTGTTCATTGCGGATGTCCTGCCAATTATTACGTCATCCAAGCGTCGTAGCTGTGCAGCCTGTTAGGTTTTACACTTTCCTCCCTATTTCGGCAAGAACCCTCGTGTTGATATTGCTTGACGATATTCACTTGTATCTCGTTTAAACGTTAATTCATTTGTTTCCACATTCCGAATTCACAAGTAAATTCAAGAAGGTAAGTAAGTAATAGTAATTATTTTCGGACGTGGGAAATTTAATAATACATTGGTATGAATTTTTACAACAGAAGTATCGTCATGAGTTCGTTGGTGATAAACGTACAACCAAGAGTAGAAGATCAGAAAGATCAATTATCGATTTCATGGAAAATTCTCTTTGTAAATATGAAAATTTTAGGTTTAAACATTCAAACGAAAAATGTATCTATTCATAGTGTCGTAGTGTCAATTGTACAAAAAGTCTATATTATTTGGCGTTTCTATAGAATAATTTCTAATTTTAAGAATAACCATTCAGTGAAGATATTGAATTTATTTATTTCAACGTTATATATATTTATGTTAGTAATTTCTATCGATTTATTTATTATTTATAAAAGGAATCTTATTTGCAGTATGAAAGAATTGTTCGCTTTAAGTAATTCAAAGCGGTTAAATGTCAAAAGAATAATAATTTTAATGGCTGTAATTTGGATTTATGCTATAGTTTATATATGGCACTATTCCTTTGTTGTTTTACCAAAACAAAAGAAAAAAATAATTGATATATATAATCTTAGAACATTTTTCGGAATTGTAATTACGGAAAACATTTCAATATCACTTGCAATGATTATAAAAATGGTTTATGTAGTCTTTATAACAACCCCACATTATTTCTGCTTCATACTATTCATTCTAATCTGCAAAGAATTGGAATCGGTATTTGTCGAGTTATTGCGTAAAATAGAGAAATACATGCCTGAAGACTTCTGTAGAGAAATCTCTCACATACCTGAAGAATATATGAGGATCAAGTCAGTTGTGGACAATTTCCAAGGATACTATTCCAAGATATTGTTAATTTGGACAATTATCTCAGGAGGAAATATAGTTTCTAATTTTAGCTGGTTATTTTTCAAATTAACTATTTTAGACATAAATCATATCACTGGGTTTGCTTTGAATGCACTTTCGTTCTTTTTATTTATGTTTGTTTGTAACGCTGCAGCTCGTGTATCTAATGCTGCAAAAAATATATCGGCGGTTGTGTACAGAAAGTCACTTTCTTGTAATGCTTTCGTGCAAGATTGTGCATACTAATTTTCCATAAAATGTCTTCAAGAAACTCCTGAGTTCACTGGATGGAACATATTTGTTGTCGATCGTGCTTTGGTGTTCACTATTATCGGGATAGCAATTTCCTACACTATTATAATAACCCAGTATCAATCATAATTATGAAGTGTTAAATCTTATAGATTGGTATTTCTTACTCAAACAAACATTGATGTAGTTAGGAAGTTACTGTGTATTCATTTCTGTTAAAATAAATTAATTAAAAAAACGATCACTGGTGGTTTGTCGCTTAATTGATATACGGCGACATGTTCAGTTGAGAATGTTTTTCGGGTGTTTTTTAATAGTAAAATGGCTTATATTTCGTTGTTTCAGACGTCAAGAAAACCCAGGAAAATCCAAGTGTTCAGTTCACTATTTATGTAAAAACCCGCAACCAAATATCAGCGCGCTGTGACAGTATAAAAATAAAAGTTTATTGAACAGAAATAAAACTATTAAATATTAGTGCATATTGTTGTATATTATATCTCGAAGATATTATTTTCATTCAAATTATTTTCTAATGGAATTATTCTAATAGGAAATAATATGCAAGAATAAATGCAAGTTAATATTAGTTTTTCTTATTATTATTATTATACTCGTTATTTATTTATTTGAGTACGATTAATTTCAGAAGTCGCGATATTTTCATTCTTATTGAATCGTTCCGTACGTTGTAATTATATTTGTTACTTTAAATTTTAATTATGGCAGAAAAAAACATTTTAAATGTGTTTGTTGGAGTATTCTGAATAGACGAATTGTTTAAAAAGATGTTTAAACTATACAGTTTTTTTTTATTCTTTAAATTAATTTTATAAAAGTAAATACTGTATATTATTTATCTATCATCAGATCTCACAAAAGTAATCTAATTACTTTTGTGAGATCAGCCGCGGGGTGACTGCTCCGTTAGGATAGTTAATATCACTTAATCGGCGGCTAGTCGGTGAGACTAGTTCTCGGTCGTCCAAAAGAATGGCTTTTTCTGAATTCAGGAAAATCGAGGGCGGAGGGACTTACAGTTAAATATTTAAAGCGGTACGAAGAATTGTGAGATCCCTCAGTTCCAACATCAGGATTCCTGTGACACAGTTTATCTATTTATCGTTCGCGGATAAACACGCGAGTAGGGATCTGATTCAGACAACGATCAAGAGACATTTCTTTATTAAATGTTTTTCCTTATTTATCGTTAAACTAAAATAAACAAATTAATACAACATGGGAAGAATTACGTAATTAAATACAATCGATGAAAACAGCGAATAAATCAAAATAACCGCCGAGAGAGTAACGGACTTATTTAACTTATACAATATCGAGAGAGAGAGCTCACAATTAATTTAATAAACATACAACCTGTCTTAGTTGACTTCTTCTTTTCGTCGTCGAATATACTTCATTTCTAAAGTTTTCAACTTCTATCAAAGGGGAGGTCTTGATAGGCACAATGTTAAAATTTATCTTCTATGTTTCTAACTAAATATTAACTCGATAGGATACGACTATGGGCGTTGGTCTTCTGGAGCTTGTATGGATTTCGTCTTACTCATCTGGGATCTGTTGATGAACTCCCCGAATTCTGCTAAATTCTGACTATATCTCTCCATTTGAGACCAATAAGCATGTTTGGGTTCTTTCACGTGAACGGATGCGAAAGGTGAATCGACGAGGGGTCGACAATTCCCATCGTGGCGAGACTTTTAACAGATAAGGGGAAAAAAAGGATGCTTCTACTTCCGTCAAAGGAAGTGGCTCTGTTATCTGTTTTCCCACGGTAGAAAACCGTTATTTTCTCACCAAAACGAAAGAATATTTTTCTACAAAGATTAAACTTTATTTTTAAATTATTATTTAGACCCAGGGGCTATTCGGATTTCACACTTTAAACCATTGCTTATAACTGACAATGAACATTTTCCGTAATACTAAGCAGAGTCAATAAAGTTGGCAGCATGTTGAAAATGCATTAATGCCAAATTTTAATAAAGTATGTATATACTGTACATCAAATGTCCCAAGTGTCGCTTATTATATCAATGTCTTGAAAAGAATGTAATAGTGAAAACACAGTAACGTAGGCGAAGACGATTATCGATTTAATATACAACTCACGTTTTTGTGCAAAAGAATTAAATATAATTTGAATTCATAATTGTAAGAACGAATAATGAATTTTCGTTCATTTCGTATGACAATAATTAAAATGCAAATTTGAGATATTCATACAATTTATACAGCGCAAGTTTTTTAATCCGATAGGTAAAGAACCAGAATGAAGAAAATTATAATGTCGGATCAGTGAACATTTTCTTATATTTTCGTTAATCGATTAGTTATATCTGATCCGAATGATGCAGACATTGTTGTGAATATTATAGCAACGTTTTAATTAGCTTCTTTATTAACAATTTATCACCTGTATGTACGAACATTGGTGGTCAATTGTTTAGGATCATTAAGAATTATTTTCGAAACCGAGTTGTGCAGAATCTAAAACAAAACAAACAAAACTAAAATTCAGGAAAAATATTAACTTTGTTTCATTTGATAAAATTATAACCTTTATTTCATAAACAAAACATTACCTTCACTCAAGCAATGGATGATGAGCTACAAGTTCAATTTGTCCCTGGACAAATGCTTAGAACCAATAACTAAATTTAGGAAAAGGAACTAATATTTCGTTGAATAAGCAAAACTTTTTATCACAGATAAGCAACGGCAGGGCATGGAGTCCAATCGTTGCAAACGCTCAGCTGGGGTATTTTTCGAAGCTTCTTGAATTGCCACAAATAGCTCGTTTCTATTTTGGTATTTTTTATGTTTCAAAGCAGATTTTACATCATCCCATAACATTTCAATAGGGTTTAAATCTGGTGAATGGATAGGTCATTCCATTGCCCTAAGACAGGGGTCGGCAACCTTTTGAGTCGGAAGAGCCAAAATTACAATTTACAAAATTTCAAACTTTTTAAAGAGCCACAAACTTTTTTCTTGCCAACAATAAATAGTACTCGCATAAATAAAATTTTTTGATAAAAAAACTAATCCATTTATTCATAAGAAAAAATATCTATTTATTTATATATAAGTAGTGTTTTTCACAACAAATTAAATACTAGAAACATCCGACGACGGCGTCATTCGAGAGCTTCCGACGGATTGACGACAGTGAGGACGCGTGTCACGGGGGAGGGGTGCGGTGAAAAGCGAGTACAAGTGGCCGAGAGATAGAATCAGTACCTAATCCTCGTTAATCGATTCAGAACGATTTTTAAATGTTTTTTTTTTTTTTGATAAAATAAATAATATTTGCGTATGGAACTAGAGCTGCAGCTTCACATCCAAAGAGCCGCAGGTTGCCGACCCCTGCCCTAAGATGGTTGTTTTCAAACCATTTTTTGATTAGTTTACTGGTGTGTTTTGATCATTGTCTTGTTGAAAAATCCACTTCAAAGGCAAATTGTCATGAGCGAATGGCATCATTACGTTTTTCAGAATTTGTTTAAATTAAAATCGGTCCATTATCCCATTTATGAGGTGAATTCCATACGAAGAAAAAACATTCCCACACCATTGAATTTCCACTTCCAAACAACTTTACAGTGGGTTGAATGGAATTAGGACGAAATTCCTCAGCTTTTTGTCGTCTTATGATTGTGACTGGAGTGTCAACAACCAAAGCGTACTCAGCAGAAAATAATAACTTAATCAACACCTGATCACTCGCTGAGAGAATGGAGTGTCTTTTCGTTAGAAGGGCATGTAATGGTTAGGCTCATAGGGGTAGGAATGGAATAGGTCCAAGTTTCTTAGTTATTAATACGTCGAAAAATAGGGGAATAGGCCCTAAGTAATCGTCCAGGACACAATTGATTAATAGATTTTTCGTTCTCCAAGTATAAAGAATATTCACAGCTCTGTCTTGGCGATTGCCAAATGGAACGCTGGGTGAACACATGGCTATACGAGTAGTTTGACATCTTATTAATCATGATAAGATAATAATAACATATAAAATAGGCGATTTCTCGATAACGCTATGATGGGTTAGGAATTGTTATAATAGACAAATGATTGGATAGTTGGATAATATATGGATGATATATCGGTCTGTTAGCTGCGACCGTCATATGGGTCTGCTTCACACATCGAGATATGATGATTGCGGACACATTGTCGGCATGTTAGTTTTCCTCGTCGGGGCAGTTGCGAGCAGTATGATTCTGGCATAAGCACAGAAAACAGCGGTTAGTCTCGTGCAGTTTCCCTGCACGGTCTCGGATGAGTTATCGTTCACACAAGGAATCCGGGAAGGTCCGAATGATTTTTGGTGTTAGGATGCATCCATAGTGGCTGATGGGCTCTCCCAGGGCTTTCAAAGCATGCACCCTATTATTGCACTCAACGAAGAGGTCGTTCAATTCGGTGTCTGTAGGACAGATCAAAGGTTGCAGACTCTCTAGGTAGTCGATGCGTGCCTGAATTATATGGTTCTTATCTCCATATTTCTTCAATAGTCATGTTTTGGTCTCAGCATATGTCCCTACAGTTATGGCGATGCCATCTACTAGACGCTTAGCCTCCCCTCGAAGATATCTTCGAAGGAAGACATGTTTCTTAATGTCCAGTATGTTAAAATCCTCATTAATGGCTGCTGTAAACTGTCCCCAGAAACGTTACCATTTAGTGATCTCATCTTCAAGAATTCAAGAACCAAGGTGGGCAATCTAGTACGAGTGGTTGCCTGTAGTTGACTGGTAAAGGAAGGGGGTCTGGACTTGCCGTAGTCAGGTTGGATGTGGCGTTCCTGCGGTCGAGAACTCATTGGACTCTAATCACAGCACGTCTGGCAGATTCTTTCCTCTCTTCACAGGCAGCGGTGTCGGTTTCGTATTCCGCGTCCTCGCGTTTATCGTGAATGGCCTCATCTAATGTCTTTAATTTTTTAAGTCATTCGTTCAACATGTCGTGGGATAGTTCGATTTCGTCGGATGGCGTTGAGTCAGAAAATGCCTAGACCTTGCCTCGTCTTTGTCACGAACGTTCTTATGGTATTGCGGCGGCATCGGAGCTTGCTTAATTCCTTGTTGGAATTTGAATTCTTTCTGGTTGGAGATGTCTCGTTCATATTCCGGTCGATGATGACGGTTGGGTAGCGAAATCAGTTCTGTGAACAACGGAGAAGATGGGTAATATGGCGGATGAACGTACCCGTGGCAGTATCACGGCGAAAGCACGTAGCGATGAGCGGGACAACAACAAAGAGGGTAACGGTGGTAACAAGTAAATTTTCGTACCTGTTGGCGTCAGTTCTGTCCAAACTTCGGGGCAAAAGGTATCAATAGTCTCACTTGCGGAAGCAATGGTATGAGCGGTAATGTTCAATTTAAGGCGGAAAAGTTCTTGAACTTCATCCAGTCTCACAATCCTGGTCACGGCACCAATTGTGTTCTGATTATGCACAATAACACAGAAACGGTTGAGAATAAGAATAATACACTGTATTGTTCGTTCGGAAACGGATACACATATCCAAAAATGGTGAGAGAACCGTCCAACAACTCTCCGGTCGCATGATTTCACTAATTCCCCTTTTCGCTGGAGAGGGGCGCCCTCGTCGTCGCATTCTTTACAGCCCATAGTGTTCGAAACTGTATACCAATCACATATGTCACTATGGATATTGTAACACTAACTTGCTACAAAACTGCGTGTCAGATCTTGTGCCATGTAAAACTTTTTGCTTAGTTTGTTCGTTGTGAAACCGTGTTGTGATATTTTTTTACAAGTGTTGAACACTAGATCGTGTTTTCAAACAATGACATGGCTTATTCTCCACCTTTTATTTAGTTGATACGGTATCATTACACGTTTCAGGCTTTGTTGCCCCTCATCAGTCAACTAAATTAAGAAAATAGTGTATACAGCATTAAAATATCATTTTTACAAGAATTTGTACAAACATTTTAAAATACATATATACGACTTGCACGTACCATTTTCCCCCCAATATCACACTTGTACACGGTAAGTTTGTATATTACAAACTGGAAGAATGAGGTGGTTAAAGAAACATAGTAAAATTTTTGTATATTTATTTAAAATAATAAAGCGATGTTAAAATTATATGAACCGTTTTTGGTATTAGTATAATAAAAGTCTTACTATTATTTATGTTCTTTCTCTTATCAGAGACGATAAATATACGTTTTCTATTCAAATACTTCCTTTGACACATTTACGTTAACACAAATTTTAAAAGTTCTTCTTTTAATTAGTAGAGTAGAGTAGAGTAGTTTCATGCTCTCTGGTGGTGTTTTTAATAAAATTATTTTAAAAAAGAAGGTTTTTAATCTATAATATATTTAACCATTTTTTTTATGTTTATGCTCACGTTTTTATTTATACAATTTTTTGAGTTGAGTATGGCTAGACGTTATTATGTATGTTTTTTGTATAGGATTTTGGTGTTGTCTTTATCAATATTACAATTATTTTTGAGGCAATGATCGTGGAAGACAGATTGCATTCGGTGATGCTTGGAACTCAGCTCCGAGTCCCAAGCCTTTCCTTTATATTAATTTTAAATTTTCTCGTTACTTTATGAAGTCAACGGAGACCAAATTTTTCTTACCTAAACAAAAAACAAAGTTAATTTCGTATTTACATACAACATAAAAGCAAGAGAAAGTGTAGATTTTAGTTTTTCGTTTAGTTACGGCAACGCAAAACTTCGGCGATCTGCCTAGGGAGGTCTTTTTAAGGAAACTGGCCCCTATTTAGCTGTTACAGGTGTGGAGAAAACCCGGAATATTCCACTTGGCCAGCTCGTCGGAGCGAGGAACGAACCAGAGACCGATCTCTCAGTGTTCAAGGAACCAAGAGCGCTTGGCCACTGGTGTGCCGTTTTTTGTTTGTTGAAAATGATAAATTTCAGAAATTGTTTTTCGATTATGTGATTGAGCAGTTTGCGGCCGAGAAGAGTCGGAAAAAGTTATACTTTGTAATAAACTGTGTAGAGGGGGTGCACGTGACATCACATGACTCCGCTTACGAAGCGCACGCCGTATTGGTTTGCTGTTTGGTTGTCGATCTCGATATCGTCATCTAACTCATATTGTTTTTTCAATTTTAGTTTATTATTGTTTATTGCGTTGTATTTGGTTGCGAAAAGCATAAAGATCGGTCATTTTTCCGAATTCTGACGGTAATTCACTATCAAGGGAAAAAAATCGAAGATCTTTCCAGGCAAAGGCAAACGGAATGGCTTGCCAGAATTAACAGGCAAAATTTTACCGATTCCTCTGTGACGGATAATATACGTGTTTGCAATAAACATTTCATTTCAGGTAAATGTACATAATTGATCTTGTTTTTGGTATTATTTTTTATAAATTGAGATTTTGTTACCTTGTAATTCGTATAGGGGAATGGGAAACTGTGAGATGCTTTTCCAATTCACGGTTTACTATTACGTACCAACCATCGTTGAGAAAATTTTTCCGTGGTCATAAAATCCTCTGTTCCCTTCAGAATGAATATGGTGACACACACAATTATCTTATAATTTAAAGTTTACAAATAAACTGTAGGATTTTTATTAATATTTAAACAAACTGAAGTAAAAGGTGCAATGAAAAGATAAACTTTTTACCTTCATATCTCTTTCATACCTGGACTAATTATTTTAAAGCCAAATTACAGAAGAAAAAAATTAGTTAAATAAAATAGTAATGTTTATGAAGAAAATATTCATTTACATTTACATAAAAGAACATATTAGAATGAATTACAAGGGCTAATGATGGAAATGCTTCCATGTAAAGTTTTTTTCTTGTTATAAATTTTGCTGTCTCATTGCTTTTCATTTTTCTCCGCTTGTAAACACAAAAGTATGTGTGTATGTAAGCAATACTTATTTTGAAACTACTTTTTATTTAAAGGAAAACCAGGAAAGCTGTATGATTTAGAATTTCCAGATTGGACCTCAGCAATAAACATAGGAAAAAGTAGCAGATCATAGCAAGCAAGAGCAAGACAAGAAAGATATGAACGTGCTATGAAAAGAAGAAAAAGTAGACAGGTGAAAAAGTGCATCAGACTGAAGTTTCTTCCAATGAAGAAGCTTCAGAAAGTGTTGTAAATTTAAAATCAGCTTCAGATTTGTGCGATAATGGAAAGAGTACTGTTTATGTGCAAACCGAAAACAAAAAAGGAGTTGCATCAATGTCACAAACAGAACTTATTTCCATTATGATACATAATTTGGAACAGAAATGTGATGCACTTCGGAGAGAATGGCAACATTAAAAGCAACAGCCACCATAAATGATTATTATTTACTTCAGTCATTTCAAGGAAATGATGAAAAAACAAGATTTTTTAAAGGCGTGATAAACTTCAATGTCCTTCCGGCTGTATTTGACTTATGTTCTGCTGCTGTTCAACATTCAAAACAAAGCAAATTATCGCAGTTTCCGGAATTTTTGATATGTTTAATGAGATTCAGAATGAATTTATGCCATTAGGATTTTGCCTGCAGGTTTCATGTTTTACGATTAATAGTTTCAATAATCCTGGAATAATGGACAAATGTTTTGTGTTCGTTTGTGTGATTTAATTCACTGGCCAGATAGGAACATTTTACAGCAAACAATGCCTAATGTATTTAAAAACTGTCTTGGATAAAATGTTGCCATAATAATAGACTGTTTGAAATTTTTGTTGATAGACCTTCATTATTAATGCCTAGAGCTCAGACTTGGTCACAATATAAACATCATAATACTATTTAATATTTAATAGGAGTAACACTTCAAGGAACAGTATTATTTATTTCGGTACCATGGGGAGGTAGAGTTAGTGACCAATATTTAACTGAGCATTCTGGTTTTTAAATTATCTCAATCCCGGTGATGTTATTTTAGCTGGCAGAGGGTTAACATAGCTGACAGTGTAGGTTTCTATTGTACAAAGCTCCAATTTCCAGCATACACAAGTTCAAGTTCAAGTTCTTTATTGCCGTACAAAGGTAAAAGCCAGGTACCGCATAAGCACAACCGGTTTGAAAACGCATACAACAGTAAAGTTACAGGAATAGAGTACATAACATAGCATAACATGATATTCGATATAAATCAATTATATACAAGGTATGAAATAAAAGACGGGACTGTAGTTACGGAGCACTATATACATAACATGATATACAAAGCAGTTTAATTACATACTACAGATCGCGTAACAAATAAGAATGACTTTATATACAGGACATTGAATTGGAACACAATATACAAGACAATTACATGTCAAAGGTCAAATACATAATGGAATTGCATAGCAATATGAATAAGTTATAAGTGGTGGTATTTATGTTGCTAGGAGGTGCTAGTTGNACCTGAATGACCTTTATGCACATCACACACTGTTCCATGAACTTCGAATTTGTCTCGTATGCGTGTAATTGTTAATCTTGAAGGTGGTTCTGTATCATACTCCCTTCTCCACTGTCTTTGAACTTCATTTACATTTTCAAACTTCCAGTACCACTTAATAACCTGCTTACGTTCTTCAAAACTCAAACGTACGTCCCCCATGTTGATATTACAAATTCCAACTGATAATATAACATAGAGGGACGATTATGCTGCCACCTGGCGAAGAAATATAACATTAGCCTTGTAGAGCGGGAAAACTACAATAGTTCAAAGTGTGTATACATTTTTTTGAAGCACCCTGTATAAATTAATACAAAATATCAAATGAAAAAATGATATAAACCGAGAGAGACGCGACCCTATTATAACCGATACAAGATCGAGAGAGAGATTACAACATCGTTGCAAAACATACAACCTGTTTTAGTTGTCGTTCGTCTTCTTCTCTGTAGGCGAGGGATACTTCGGAGATAAAGTTCATTTACTTCTTTTCCATGGGAGATCGATATGTGCACAAAATCCAAGTATATTTTCTAAGTGTTGACTCTGGGCTTATTCTATGTGACTCGTCTAAGGGCGTTGGTCATCAGGAGGAAAACATGTGTGGAGTCTGGACACTTCCAGGTCTGTCGATGAACTCCCCGAATTCTGACAAATTTCCTCTATATGTCACGATCGGCGACCAATCATCATGCAAAGATTCCTCCGTGAGAACAAATGGAAAGGGGGATATGTGAGGGGTAAGCATTTCCCATCAAAGCGAGAGGTTTCGCAGATAAGGGAAAAACAGAGGATGTACTAACTTCTGTGAAAGGAAATAGCATCTGTTATCTATTTTTCCTACGTTAAAACGTTAATTTTTCACCCAAACGAAATAATATTTTATAACAAAATATTAACATTATCAATAAAATCACTATTTTAGCCCAGGGGCCTTTCAGGTCTCACAATTCTTTGGTGCTGTAAGTACTGAGTTTTGAGATTGGAACGTTTAGGCTCACTGGATGTGCTTTGATATCTTTTGCGTAGTAGGTTATTTGTTTTTCTCAGTTCTGAAAGTGTGGAGTTCCACCACGGCACCTGCCTGCCCTTAGGAGGGGTCTGTGGAATAAAGAGTTTGCAGGCTGTCGAGATGTGCTCGATGTTGTCTTCTATGATGCGCATGGTGGTGTCCCTATCATGATTATCAGGATCCGTTAGGTGAGAGATGAGATGTTAATAAACTTATCAAACAGTGTAGTTCCACTTGATTAATAATTTTAATTTGTTATTCGTGGATGGAAATCTTTTGTCAACTGAAGTTCCAATAATATGTAAAATAAGTAAGTAAATTTTGATTATTAGTCAAATGAATTACAATATTTATTCAATACTGTAATACTTTTGGGGTTTTCAGTTTTTTGCTTGAAAGTGGCAATTTTTACATCAAACTAAACCATTTGCTGTACAGTAATCTATGTATTTTATTCTATAAAATTTATACATTTTCTGAATCTTTTCATGGCAGTAGAGCTGGCTGGGAAGAAAATTTTTTTACAATTAGCTCTGGTAAAATATAGTGCACAAAAAAGGCCTTACTTTATTGCACAATGTTTGCCTACAACAATTCATCACGTGTAATGCGTTCAATGTAAATGGACTTTCTTGTCCAAACAACAAAATCACAGTAACTGGCATTGCAAATAAACAGCTGAGTTTGAATTTGATAATAGTACACATGATCTTTCTTTAGTATGAATTTACCAGCTTTATTTAGAAAGTTTGGAGGGTTTTCTTCTATATTTTTATCTCTTTTACACCATGCGCACTTAATTTCTATCAAACCTGCTCCATAGCAATTGCAATTTACAATTCCATCCAGTGTGGCACCAATGTGAGGCCAGGACAAATTTAAGTGAAAGTCACAAGCTTTCATACTAAAATTTTCATGTTTTTTGCATTGTAATCTTTTATACTCATCAGACGCAATTTGTTTGTGTTCACAACCCCGTGCAGTTGCAGAATTCTTAAAAGAGAATTCTTTAGGGTAACAAATTTTTTAATTAATGAAACTGGTGGAGTCTCTGCTCTACACACACTTTTCATAACAGAAGCAGTTATTCTACCTGATCTATGCACAAACCACAGCTTGCTTCTACTCTGTGCTAGTGTGTTTTTTTAATAAAATCAATTTCTTCATCTGTCAGATGCAAAGTTTCAAATACAGTCCTGCAGTGATTTAACAGCTGATCCTAGAGTAAGGCAGCTTTTTTTGGCATCAAGTAGAGTTGTAAGTGGGTAAAAACCCACTTACAACTCTACTTGATGCCAAATGGAAAGATGAAATGACATGGTTTGTAAAAGAATTAGAGTAACCTGGCATCACTGAAAAAATTGCAGCAGTTGGATTATGAATAGAAATTTTATTCCAAAAACTGCTCAAATTCTCTCTTACTAGGTTTGTTTATACAAGTATTCCAAGTTTTATCACTTGACAAATGAGGTTTTTTAAATTTTTTTCTTCAAGGCCGTTTGCTTGCAGTTGCAGCTGACGTAAAGTATATTTTTCGTAGTGGTTTCTAACAACAATCTTTTACATGTGGCACAATTTAATTATTTGGTCGGTCAGTACATGTCTGGGAGCTCCTTGTTTTAATTCCTTCTGCAATGGCAAAAAGAATAGCACCAATATAAGAGCAGGAGGAAGATTGTCCAGCCATGCAATTGCAATGCCCAGTTATCACCTTTCCATTTTTCTTAGCTAAAACCCACACTACTCAAGCTAGCTGCCGTAGATTTTGTAAGTGATTAACTTGTGTGCAAAAGCAATGCAAGAAACTGTGCTATTTACTTTCAATAATACATTATATTTAAACAATAATAGGTTACTAAATCATGCTTCTAGCCCACAACATAAATTAAGATTAAACTAATCAATTTAATAAGCCCTCCAATTTATTATAGTCATATTTATAATATCAGGAATTGACTGGAGCAAACTAGACTATATTTTTACAAAAAAAAAATGTAGTCTATTTTGTCTATAAATTATAGTCAAAATAGACTATATTTTTACAAAAAAAAATGGATACATTGGTGTCGTCGACAGTCGTATTAGTTCATTTAGGTCATATTGAACGTTTGCTAAGGAACGATCGGCCATTTTGATATCCTCATTGGAGGTTAATTGGTGGATTCCTCGCTCTCGCAGGTATTTCTCAAGTATCTGCATTTCGGTTTTATTTAAAAGTTGGTTTATTTGCGGAACTATCAGGTGTTGCGCAATTTCATGTTGCATTGTTGATCGTCTTTGAAAAGGTGAGGTAAGGATAAATCCAGGTAAATAACCTGTACACGCGTTTGGGAGATTAATTATCCCGGTATGATTTAATTTGTAGGTAGTGGATATAGAAGAAGGGGTTGGATGTCTTGTGGGACATCTAATCGTTAGGGTGAGAGGATGTGGTATGGAATAAATCCATGATCCCCATAGGTCAATCTTCTTAAATATTGGCGTATATTTGACAACTATTTGGCGAATGCAGAGGTCTTTGACCTTGGTTTCCATTCCCGTAAATAAGGCATATTCACAACTTTGTTGAAGGAATCGTTGAATAGGAACACCTAATGAACACACAGGGAAATGGTCTACTTTGCACATAGTTAGGTCATGCCGCTGTAGTAACATATAGGATTGTCTATCCATAGATAGGGCGATGACTGCGTATTCAGGTTGAAATTGGACAAAGGCCTTTACGACAGGGACGTAGGTCGGAAACTTTATAATCTCGTATACATCAAAATATCCATGAGGAGTTATTAATGGTATCTTAGCAAAAATTCGCAACTTGTTAGGTAAAGCAACAGCAATGGTAGTAATCCATTGGTAATACTTGAATAACGTATCTTGTTTGATAGGTTCGATCATTGCGTAACTCTCTGGTAATTGAAGTTGGATGTTTCGGAGGGTACGTAGCATAATGTCGTGCGGAATGAAATAGGTACTTAATTGGTTATGTTCCGACACATCAATGGCCTCTCTCAATTCTACCAGTTGGAAATGCAATTCTTGGATAGAAAAGTCGATTATTCGTAGAATACCTTCAAAGGCGAGGTCATATCTGTACAGATTCATTAGTTCTCCGAAGGCTTCCTGTCTTTTGAATAGTACATAAATTTGATGTCGATTATTTCTATTGATATTTATCATTCAAGAGGTATCATTTAAGAGGGTGGTTTGGGAGTGTAATAAATGAATGATTCCTTCGTTACGCTGGTTAATTTTTGAAATCTCGTCATTTAATGTTTTAATATCTTCAGATGTGGCTGTGCCAAAGAGGAATTTTAAGATTTTTCCGCCAGCATCTATCAAACCTCGCTTTTTCGTTTGTGAGGGCCGTATTGTAATTAGGGTGGTGAGCTCTTGATATTCTTTATGGTAATTAAGAAAAGATGTTTTTACTAGCTCAAAGCCTCTTTTCGGGAGATTCCATTGTGTCTGCGGGACTTTGTCCTGTGGCGGTATATGTTCTCGCTGTTGAATCATTGTTTCTAAATAAATAAGAGAACTAGAAATGAATTGAATTTGTCTCTCGAGATGCTCAAAGGTCATATCGTTTACCAGGGTCCAGTGGCTGGTGGTTATCAGGAAATTTCCTTGGTGCAGGAACACGATTCCTTTGGAGAACTCTTCCGTTTTTACAGGAAATGTCGCTGTCGCGAGCAAGCTTAAGAGAAAACCATAAATTCGAAGACAACCCATGTTGTTGACCCGGCGGTGATATTTTTCGTGTAGGTCGGTATGATCAGGGTAGAATTCTTTCTCTGCAATAGGGAAATAGTCTCATTAAGGTCAAGCTCTCTCAAAAATTGTGGTGCAATTAATAATTACAAAATGTTTCGGGGGTGGTATTAGGAAAGGAGTATCTAACACGCTAACCGTGTCTTGAGCCAATAATGACGAGGCTGGATAGGTTATGATAAATCTATATTTATTAACTAGATCCTGAGGACGACATATAACAAGGATATTTGCATATTATTGGATTATCTGTACACCAGGGATATATATATAAATTCTTCCGTTTTATTCCTTTATTACAAATTATTTTTCGCGCACATAGCAATATATTGCTAACAGTACTATAGCACTCCTCTTCTCTATTATTAAGTATCTTTAGGATCACGGGGAGCGTTGATTGTGTTCAGTTGTCCGAGCCGTCCCTCTAGGTAGGGACTGGAATATTGGGACTCTGAATGCTTGCGGAGAGATGGCGGATTGTGTGTCATAATGTTCTCTGCTAAGTCTATTCTCTTCCCCTACAGCTTCCTCGAGCTCAGGAGGACACATATATCCAATAGGCAGTATGATGGTAACATTTTCATTTCATTTTTATTTTATTTACAACTTGTTGGAGTACAACAAATCCTGGCGCCATATACATATAGCCAGGTGAAAAGCGGAGTTGATGGTTCCATAATAACGATACATTTAGTAGGATAAAATGCATAATAAGGGAATAGGGAAAAAATAAGAAAATATAAAAGTATAAAGATATAAAATATAAAGGTATGAAATATGAGACAATAAAATTAATGGATACATAGCAGTTAGAAGAATTATACATACATATAATTTGTACAAAATATACATATAGATAATTACATATCATTACAGTGATGCGAAAATAAGTGATATAAGATGCTAAGGTTAGTAATACAGTTATAAAAATACATAATATCAGGATGATGTACAATAAAGACACAGAACACAGTAAGTGAGGTTTCAGTTGAAAGAGTATGATGGTAAGAGGAGTGACCCCTCTTAGTCGTTGCATTCGTGCAAAATTCAGCACGGCTCGTATCGAGGCAGCGTTGACTATTTTCCTGGGTGTCGCTGTGATGTCGGGGTTCCACCATTCTTCTGAATTCGTTATCTCTCTGTAAGTCGCAGGAAATGAGAGTTTACTCAGACAGAATTTCAAAGAAAAACTTAAAATTACTATGTCCGCAAAATGCGTATATTAAGTTGACGGATATTTCGAGAGGAGGAGATGGTGGTGGCTCCCCAGACGGGAATATGGGAAGACTTCCAAAAGAGAGTGTTGCCACCCCTCTTAAAAGTAATAGAGTAACTGAGATTAGAAGCGCTCTGTCGCTCCGTAAGTAGGAAAAAATTCACAACAAAAGAAGGGGGCTCGGTTTGTTGTTTGGTGACCATTAGCAGACACTAGAATTGTTTATTGGCCGCACTCATTGGTATAGCCGAAAAACATGAATAGGAAAGAAGAATAAAAGTTTTAGGAAGGGTTGAGGTGGAAGGTGAAAGAAAGCGAGATAGGACAGAGTTAAAGCTGAGATATACAATTTGACCTGATGGTCACTGCAACTTTTTACAATTAAAGAAAGAAAATATTTACAAAGAAAACGTTTGAACAAAATATGGGTACAGTATTTACACTGAAGAGTTACATGCTGAACTTTTGCGCTTTAAATCTTTGTAGCAATACACTATATAAATGATGTCATAAAAATTAGCAAATCCAAAGAAAATATATTTTAATTTGAAAACTTCGTTTACAGATTTAAACCCGTACAATTATATATTTCACAAAATGTTAATTTACATGTTTGGAATATACGCAAGAATTTATTTTAATGACAAATGAGATATTAATAGGAAGTTTACAAATAAAAAAAACTGTTGCTTAGGGATAAATTATTAATTGTTTACCCATACAATATTATAGTGTTACAAAAACATATAAAAACAAAGAGGACTTTGATACCAACATTAAAATACAAAATTTTTAAAGATAAAGCCCATGCAGAAAGTAAATCCTTTATATGTGCATGCAATCGGAATAAAATTAGTCCAGAATCTTTATGCTTGTGGCAAAGCTTTTTAGTGCATTAAATAGTTTTTTTGCTATTTGTTAAATTACTTAATTGGCAAGGCCACAGTTCGTTTGCTGTACGCACAGAGTCAATTAACACTTTCCTTTGCCTACTGTAGTGGGGACTGTGAAACAGAACATGCTCTGGGTTATCTTCCTGATTCGTGTGGCAAGTACAAAGTCCGTCTGTCTTATGAAGAAACCTTTTAAGATAACACCTGAAGTTCCCATGCCCTGACATTATTTGGGTTATTTGAAAACTTGGGGTTATAAAGTTACAAGTGTTCCTGAGTTGGACATTCGGGATAAACTGGTAGGTGAGTCTACCTGTAGGGCTATTAGCCCATCTGTTTTGCCAACTGTTCCAAGTGGTGTCACGTAATTGTTTCTTAAGCCAAGAGGTTGGAGTTAAATCGTAGGAGCAGCTTCTGGTCCTGGTGGGGGCTGATCGGGCTAGTTGGTCTGCCCTCTCATTACCTTATATTTTGGGATGACCTTTAACCCAAATGAATTTAAACTGAATGATGTTTCGATAGGCTTCAATAAGTTTCACACTGTCGTAAACGATCGACAGCTTCATGTTTAAGTTCTTTAGTTGCAGAAGGGCAACCCTACTGTCACAAAGAGTGTTTACTTTGGAAATATTATAGTTTGTCTGGTGGTCGGTTATCCATTTAATAGCCTTGTAGATCGCGTAAGACTCAGCCTGGTTGGCTGTGCAATGGCCAGCCAGACTGAATTGTGCCTGATAGATGGTTTTACTGTTGGCTAACACAACAATGGAGCAACCCACTCCCACCTCGGACTTCGAACCGTCCGTAAAAATGTTAAGTCCCGTCGGGTTCTTTTCACCCTCTAAAGAGAAAAGTTCTTCGATAGAAAAACTTGGGTGAAAGACAAATTGCCTAGGGTTGTGATCCAACTTGTAAGTCTGTAAGTGGTCCGAGATGTGTGATGCTGCTTGGTGGATACCTAGTTTCTCGGTGATTCGAAGAAAGTTTTCCATATTTATAGTCCCGTTGGCTAACTTGAATTGACAGTAATTCCATACTTTTTCCTTAATAATTAAGTCAATCGGTATAAGGTTAGCAATAACTAGTGCTGCATCAGTAGATATTGTCCTGTATGCCCTGGATATGGAAATAGCTGATAGCCGTTGTGCTGACAGGACCTTTCTCATTCTATTCTAATAAAAGACAAGAGGGGCTATCTGCGATTTAGTGCAGACTTTACCCCTGTATGAATACGAAGGAAGAGTAAAAGAAAGTAAAAGTTAGAGAGAAGAGGAAATAAAGGACCTTCCTCATTGTATACTTTTTAGTAATTGATGTGCCCCAGACTTCAGAACCATATGTGCGGATTGGAGTAATCACAGCGATGTAGAGAAGCCTCCGGGCTTTGTTGCTATTGCCCCAGTGATTCTTGGCGTTTGAGGCGAGGGAATGCAGGGCTGTTATGGCTTTCCCGTATGCGTAGTGAATGTGGTTTTTCCATGTGAGCTTATTGTCTATAAGTACTTCCAAGTATTTAATTTCATTGCAGTTTTTGATTCTGTAACTATCCATCCTTATTCTAGGTCCCTGTTTTAGTGGAGTAGTTTTTGGAAAAACAATGCATTTACATTTTTCGTAATTGATGATTAGTTTCATTCTTTTGCTCCACTGTGAAATTGACTGTAGAATATTATTTGCTCTTGTTTCTAGAACTTTCTGGTTTTCGTGAGATATTGCCAAAATGGAGTCATCTGCATATCCTTGTAACAAACTGTTGTACTCTTTAGGAATAGTTGAGTTAATATCTAAAAGGCTATTGTAAATGACAAGCCACAAGAAAGGGCCTGACTGCGAGCCCTGAGGACAGCCTCTATTAATACTTTTTTGAAAATATGTATTATTGTTTTTGACAACTGTGATGCTTCTATCTGTGAGGTAGCTTTTCACCAGGTTGAAGATATTTCTAGGGCAGCCAGTTTCCTTTATGGCTGTAAGGATTGCTGGCCACCACGCATGATCGAAGGCACCTCTGTAGTCTATAGAGATCACCATGGTGTGCTGTCCCCTTTCCTTGGCTTCCTTTATGTAATTAATTAAATTATCTAAGGCCGATATGGTATTAATCCCTTTCCGAAAATCGTACTGTTTATCATTAATGCAGTTATATTTTTCACAATGATATTGAAGTCTATTTGTCATGAGTCGGTCCAGCACTTTTCCAATCACCGGAAGAAGCGAGATGGGACGATAGTCAGTGGAGCTCTTTTGATTGGCACACTTTGGTATTAGCTTAACTGAAGCTTTTTTCCAAATGGTCGGAAAAAGACCTATTTGTAAACATTTATTTAGAATGATGGAAAATGTTGTAGGAATTGCTTCATAGGCAAGTTTCGCCATCATGGGGTTGATGCTATCAAATCTGGGTGCCTTTTTCAACCTGAGTTTGCAGAATTCGTTGTGGATTTCCTGGGTCGTAAACATAGTATCTTCTGTTGTAGTGGGACAGATGTGACAGTCTTTCCTTATACTTGTGTGTGTGTCGTCATCTGTGGCCGGATCATCACTTGGAAAAAGATCATTGATGATTTTGATATAAGTATCCTGTATCAAATTACTGTAGTCAACACTGTCTTGGAAGTTATGTGGAATTCTGGTGTTTTTCATCTTTCCTCTGGCAACGTAATATGGAGTAGACCATGGTGTACTCTTCCCGCGCTCCGAACAGAATCTTCTCCACGATTCAGTGCGAGCTTTATTGATATTGTTCTTGTATTCCCTAAAGAGGACTAAATAATCTTGTCGTAAATTTTCACGCCTTTCTGGGTCCTGCTCTTGCCTAAACTTTTTCCTGGCCATTCTAAGTGTGGTCCGCTGTTAAGAAAGTTCTTTAGACCATCAAGGTGCAGACTGTTTAACAGTTTTTATAGTTGTTGCTAGGTGGTAAGCCATCTGAATGATATACTGAAGCTTTACAATAACCTGCTCAAGTGCAATAATATTATTCAGATTTGCAAGAGTGTCATTGTACCATTGTGACTTAATGTAATCTTGATAATGGACCCGGTCAGTTTTTCGTTTAATGTGAAACTTTTTGTACGCACTATTGATGTTTATAGTTGTCTCTATGTAGTTATGATCACTTGCAGAGTGATCTACTAAGGTACTGCAGTGAATGTTTAGCCTTAATATGAGTTTATTTCCAATACAAATGTCCACCCAACTTTTGCCAGTGGAGGAAGAGTATGTTGGGAGAATGCTTTTGTTGAGGGACTGTAAGGATAGACTATTTAAGAGTTCCACAACTTTGTAGCCCCTAGGGTCTTGAATTGGGCTGTGCCACAACTGTGATTTGGCATTAAAATCCCCCGCTATTATGATGGGAAGGTTACTTAGTTTGTAGATGGTATTATAAAGCTCCTCAAGTGGCTTCGTTATGTCTTCATAGGGAGAACAATAGAATGATATCAGAACCAGTTTTATATTATGAGTCTTAACTATAATGGTGGTGTAGTACCTGTTTGTATGGCAGCACAGCAACTGTACGTCGATATTCTTGTTAATAATGACAAAACCACGATGTGGTTTGTCCAGAGGATCCGTATGGCAGAGAGTATTTAAACTTCCGAAAAGTGCTATTTTCCCATTGTAACAGTAGGGCTCTTGTATAGCAAGGATGTCTGCTTGTCGAGTGTTAGCTGTTTGCATTGCCTCTGTGGTAGCCGCTTTGGAACGTTGAAGATTGATCTGTATCAGTTTTATGTTACTTGGTGAGACGTTAGAACCCATAGTTTGTTTGTTTTATCATTAGCTCCTTTATTTTAATTGTCTGCTGACATTTTTGGTCGAACGCATTATGGTTTGTCTTATCTTCTGTCATGTGCTATGTCTTTATTGATTCTTTTGCAATTAATACAGCACTGAGGCAGTTCACGATTGGTACAATCACTGTATTTATGGCTCTTTGAGCAGTGACTACAACTTTGTGCTGTAGTATAATCCCGTGCAATGTGGTTATACCCACAGCATCTGAAACATTTTATGATATGCACATAATCGTCAACCTGTATATTCGTCAACCTGTACAATCGTCAACCTGTAAATTGAATTACTTATTTTAAACAACTCCTGAACCAAATAATTAAGAAAAGTACCAGAACACTACATAGTTTAAATTAAATGATCCTTCTTACAAAAAACCTTAAAACTATAAAAATTAAATTACAAAGATAAACCGTTCAAAACCCATAATACCATTATTAGCCGTTTAAACCGTTAGAACCTTTACTCATTACAGGCAATTAAAACACAAAAACCAAAATTAAATCCTGAGTGCAACGTATATAAATTATTAATATATATGATTTAATTATTATAATTTTTTTATAAATAAAACAACTTATAAAAGTAAGAGATATTCTTACAAAATGGTTAAAGAACAATAGAACGGCCGATAAACGACCGTTAGAAAGACAATAACCACGACCATTAGTTTTTTGTAATGAACAAAGAAAACCGGAACAAAGACTTTCCCAGAATGCTGATGAAATAAATGTATATTAAATCTAAGCTAGAACGGTTAAATTGGAGCCAAAAGAGACCAAATTTTAATACTAAGACCTATAACCTAACGATAACAATGCGATATAAGCAAGCCCCCCTTTCAATTAAATACCCCCTCTAAAACCGACCGAAAAATACTAAATTTACTAACCAGTAACTCCCCCCCTAATATAGCTAGCTAAACCATGCTAATATAAAACTTTTTGTTGTTGTTAAGTTCCATCGAGTCGTCGTCGACTCCTGGTGACTTCATGGACAAGTCTTCTCCATCTTGATCTTTCCCTTGTTGTCTCTCGTAGCTCATCCAGCTTCATTTCTGTGACTTTTTCTATTTCTTCTATCCATCTTATCCGTTGCCTTCCCCTCTTCCTTCTACCTTCCACTTTTCCCAGCATAATAGTCTTCTCTAGGGAAACTTCTTTACGCATCACATGTCCAAAGTAGGTCAATTTTTGTTTTAAGATTCTTGACTCTAAGGAGAAGCTTGGCTTAATTTTTTCTAAAATTGAGATATTTGTTTTCTTTTCTGTCCATGGAACTCTAAGTAATCTTCTCCATACCCATAATTCGAATGCATCTATCATTTTTCTTTCCTTTTTCCTTAGAGTCCAGCTTTCACAGCCATATAATGTTACAGGGAAAACCATTGCTTCTACAATTCTTTTCTTAGTATGAATGGAAATGTCTTTATCTTTCATTATCTTGGTGAGATTTGCCATGGCTGTTCTGCCAAGATTAATTCTCCTCCTGATTTCTCCTTCACAACTTCCATTCCTTTCTATCTTTGAGCCCAAAAGTATGTAACTTTCTACCACTTCAATTCTTTCACCATCCACAATGAAATCTTTTAACTCTTTAGTTGACATTACTTTAGTTTTCTTTACATTTAGCTTCAAACCAAATTTAGCACTTTCTTCTTTTACCCTTATGATAAGTTTTTCTAAATCTGCTTTGCTTTCTGTCAAAAGGGTGGTATCATCTGCATATCTTATATTATTAATAGTTTCGCCTCCAATCTTGATACCAATGGACTCTTCATTTGTAGTAACCATTCTCATGATATATTCAGTATATAAGTTAAACAGATATGGAGACAAAATGCAGCCTTGTCGCACCCCTTTCTCAATTTTAAAGCATTCAGTTTCTCCGTATAGAGTTCTTACTTTTGCTTCTTGTTCATTGTAAAGACTCATCAATAAAGATATAAGGTGTTCAGGAATTCCCATGCTCCTGAGTACTTTCCATAACTTGGAGTGATCCACACAATCGAAGGCTTTACTATAGTCTATAAAACAAAAGAAGGCGTCCTTCTGGTACTCTTTTGCCTTTTCTAGAATCCATCTGATGTTGCTAATTTGATCGCGAGTTCCTCTTCCCTTTCTAAATCCAGCCTGTTCCAGTGGCAATTCTCTTTCTAAATATGGCTCAATTCTCTTCTGTATTATTTTTAACAGAATCTTACTTGCATGGGGAATTAGTGCGATTGTTCTATAATATAAAACTAACCGTGATTAAATACGCTATCCAACGATGTATCAGAAGATAAAATACGATAAATATTTCCGAAACCAATCTCCACGAAAAGAGGAGCGATGAAAAGAACGTCTTGACTCGTTGACGACCTACTCTCGACTGGTGACCATTAGCAGAAGATACTGGCTGTACCAAGTCAGGATGGTAGCCCAGTTGTTGGCGTGGTGTTCAGTTGCCGGGACCCCCAAGAAGATTAGGCGGGTCTGTTATAAAACAGGTACCTGAGGATGATTGGTCTGTATATGAGCTATCAAATTGGCTAATGCTCCTCTCCAACCGCAATCATTGTCAGAGAAGGGACAAGCCACCGGTCAGAATGAACATATGTTTTCGTGTGTCTCCCGGTCGACCTCCTTCAGCAAGACCGGGCATCCAAACATTTTATTAGCACACGACCGTTGCAGGGAGGCAATTATTTGTTTCACCGCTAAATTGCGGATGTAGCCTAATGTCTCTCGACACGTTTGACATATTGATATATGGGGTCTGCATTGTGAACATACCAGGTGCCCATTGGTACACTGGTATGCAGGTGGCTTTATCAAGTCATAGCAGATGGGGCAGTTGCAAACTGCTGGCACAGAATTGTCTTGTTCAAGGTTAGCCATATTTCTCTAAAAGGGATAAAAGGACCAATAAGGAGAGGAAGGGCAAAAGAAAAGATATTGTTTAGTTTTAATATTTGAGTCTCGTATAGGAGATATAGCTTATCTCGGAACACGGAAGTCGTGTGGTTTTTCCTTTAGATAAACTAAAGGGATTAAGGGAAAGATGATCGACTATCAGTAGGAGAAATGAACCGTGGTATATGGCTACTTGTGGGTCGAGGCATAACCCAAGGTTCATCTTCAACTGGGCCCCGACTGCGAAGAGCATAGGGCGAAGTAGCTTCTGGCTCTCCCTCTGGCTCTGAGTCACTTTCCGACTCTGATTCTCTTATATCGTCTTCTTCTTCCTGTTCTGTTGTCTCTTCCGGTTGTGGAGTGGGTATAGAGGATAAAATAAAATTTTCCCAAGGGTCGATAGAGATATCTGGTGGAGACTCTGCATTTGGCGATACGGTAGCTGGATTTATGGTTAGGTCAGATTTTAGGTCAAATTCTTTTCGAGCACTGGTCGGTTTAATGCGATCAGCATGGACGTGTAGTTTTCATTTATTTTGTAGGTCTTCAATTTTAAAGTTAACAGGTCCATAATTTTAATAATTCTATAAGGTCCCGACCATCGCGGAGCTAATTTTCGCTTTAAGCCCTTAAATGTAACAACTTCTTTTAACCCCACTCTGTACCATGGAGGTTTATTTTGTTTACGATGACGTTCTTGCCTCGATTCAGCAGCGTGTTCGGAGCAATGTTGAGCCATTCGATGGGCTTGCTGCATTCTTTGCTGCAATTCTGATGCAAAGTTGTCTTCGATGTCGTAAGATATCGTAGTAGGGCTCGTAACTAGGTCAAAAGGGTAGGTCGGGTCTCTCCCATATAGCAGATAAAAAGGGCTTTCATTGGTAGACACGTGTACCGACGTATTATATGCAAACAAAGCGTAGGAGATCCATTCGTCCCAATTTCGTTGATCTTTAGATACATAATGAGATAGAATATCGATTAAGGTCTTGTTAAATCTTTCAACGATACCATTATAAGCAGGATGATAGGCCGTAGTAAGAAGTCTTTTTATCTGCAGCAGTTTACACACTTCTGTAAACATTTTAGAGGTCAAGTTCGGTGCTCTATCAGTTAACAACTGGGTTGGTGTGAAATGACGTAATACTACGTGAGTAACAAATGCTTTCGCTATCGTATTACTGCTGACATCTGGTAGTGGCACCGCTTCCGCATATCGGCTGAAATGATCTAGGAATACTAGGATATATTTGTTTCCATTATTAGTAAGAGGAAGAGGTCCTACAATATCTATGGCGGTTCGTTTAAAGACATGAGAAAGAGGAGCAAATAATTGTAGATCAGCTTGTGCTCGCCGTCCTTGCCGCCGATGTTTTGCACAGTTTGTGCAGCTTTTACAATAATTTCGAATATCTTTCGGCAATTATGGCCAATAGAAGGTCTTAGCAATTTTAGTTTGCATCTTTAATTCACCTAAGTGTTTCGCTATCGGATTATCGTGATAAGTATATAGGATATAGTCCTTTAGGGTAGTCGGGATGACTATTTGTTCCCACCAATCTGTTTGTCTTTTATTTGTCCCTTTGTGACAAAGGGCACCTTCCTCATTGATATAAAATTAATCTATTTTGATTGTTTTATAGGTTCCTGTCATAATGACGTCCTTTAGGGCTTTTATTATAAGTTCCAATACTTTATCTTGCTGTTGTGCATTGATTATCTGAGGTACATCGTTACATCGTTAGTGAAAGGGGGTGAAACCAGTGCTACTCGGCGGTATTGCACGGGAGGAAGGACAAAGGGAAAGGGTGAGGAGAGAGTAGGAGGTAAGGGGAAGTGTAAAGTAGATAGGAAAGTTGGTAAAGGGAGTCATGAGCGCCTGGCGCCGCAATTATTTAAAATAAAACAGAGATACAAAAGATTACAGAGCATACATAGTTGATGAACATGCCGAACAGGCCGCTGGCGCTGTATCTGAGGTACAGAAAAAATAGGGTCGACTTCGTATATTTGCAGAATTGAAATACGGCTAAGGGCATCTGCATTTTGTGCAAACTTCTGGCCTTATGTATAATGTCAAAATCAAATTCTTGAAGGCAAATGATCCATCGCGATAACCTAGAATTGGTTGTAGAATCTTTGCAGTCTAGTAACAATCGAAGAGGTCTATGATTAGTTACAATCGTAAACTTTTGTCCATATAGATAGGGTTTAAAATATTTTACTGCCCAAACAGTGGCTAAACATTCTTTCTCAGTAGTACTATAGTTTTGCTGAGATTTTCTTAGTAAGTGGCTTGCATAGGCAATCAGTTTTTCTTTTCCATTTTCTTCTTGGGCCAACACCGCTCCTAAGGCAGAATTTGAAGCATCTGTAGCGAGTATAAAAGGTTTTGTAAAGTCTGGTGATTTTAATAATGGCGCGGAGGTCAAAATTTTCTTAAGGGTTTCAAAACTTTCTTGTTGATTGGGTCCCCATTTAAATGTTTTATCCTTTCGTAATAGGTCTGTTAAGGGCTTAGCGATCTTTGCATAGGATTCTACGTGTCTGCGGTAATATCCGGTCAGTCTTAGGAAGGCTCGGAGCTCTCACTCGTTCTCCGGTTGCGGAAAATCTAATACGCATTGTATCTTATCGGAGTCAGGTTTGATGCTTTTTTCAGAAATTTCGTGCCCTAGAAACTTGATCTGTTGTTGTAGGAAATAGCATTTATTTGGTTTTAGTTTGATCCCCGCTTCTCCTAGTTTCTAAAATATTTGTTCAAGTCGTTTAAGGTTGCTCTGGAAGTCTGGACTAAAAGTTAAAATGTCGTCCATATAGACGAGACATGTTTTTCCTTTTAGGCCATGTAATATAAAGTCCATCGTTCTTTCAAAAACCGCAGAACTTGTTTTCAGACCTATCGGGACCCGGTTCCATTGATAATGCCCATCAGGAGTGGAAAAGGCAGTCTTCTCCTTATCACCTGCCCCTAGTTGCCAGAAACCTGAAATCGTATCCATGAACGAAAAGTACTTGGCTTGTCTCATTAGATTAAGGGATTCTTGTACAAGGGGCAGGGGTATAGGTCCTCCTTAGTAATTGTATTTAGCTTCCTATAGTCGACCGCCAAGCGAATCATCCCATCTTTCTTCTTTACTAGGAGAGCAGCTGAACTCCAAGGGGAGGTAGAATGTTCAATTATATTATGGGCCAAGAGGCCATCTATAATCTTATTTAATTGCTGGCGTTGCGCATAAGGAATTCGATAGGGAGGAGAGTAAATGGGCGCCGCATCACCTGTGTTTATCTGATGTTGCACAATATCACAATATCCTAGGTCATAGTCATTTGTAGAAAAACGTGCCTATATTTATACATTAATGTCAGTAGGTCTTGTTTCTTGTTCTCAGGGATCCCATTCCAGTTAAAAAGTTGACTAAATTCTTCTTTTGATAGGTTTGCCGTCGCTCCCTCCTTGATATTGTGTATGTGATCTGAGCTTTCTATAGCTTCGAAAAACAGTCCGAATTTAGTACCCTTTTTTAATTTAATTGTCTTATGAGAGTCGTTACGGAACCACACGGTAACCTGTCCCTTTTTATTGGGTGTTACCAGTACATCTACTCCGGAGACTCCCTCTTGACCAACAGACTCAGTTTCAATTATTCCGATCTGGGCAGATCGTTTGATTCCCAAAATTCGAGCTGTAACTATGTTTTCGGTCAACAGAGGCAATTGACAAGTTTCCAATATTACTACTTCCTTTCCTTCTTCCCGCTCGGCCGGTTGGTCGGCTCTTTTTCTTGTTTCACTAATTTCTGCTGTTCGGGATGGCTGGCTTCTCATCCCCCTTCGCCTATCTTTACCGAATTTTGGTTTCCCGTTTTTCTCATATTGTTCTCCTTCCGTTTTTCTCCTCACATTCCCTGGAGTATGAAAAGGTATGACAGTATGCAGAGGAATCCTTATCTCTCCCCTTTCAAATCAATACAAAATCCCTTTTCTGTTATCATATCTCGGTTATCATATCTAATAATACCATCACAGGGATAGGTCACGTCTATATCCACCAGGCAACAGGCGAAAGGGAATTGTAAATTCCCGATTTGGAAAATAGGGCTAGTAATGCCATAGGTTCGGATTAGATGTCCAGTAGTACTTCTCAGGTCTGTTTCCTTATTATAGTGAATGGGTACCTTTTCCCTCATAGTATTGGCGAAAGCCTTAGATAATAGGGACACCTTAGCTCCCGTGTCTACTTGTACTATCTCTGGATTACCTCCTATGTAACAATCAAATGTAGCCTCACTTCTCTCTGTAGTATACTTAGAAATTTGCAGGGAGGAATTTTTCCGATACCTTTTCAGAGAATTCTTATAGGTCTGTTCATTTAAGGTTAATTCTGGCCCTTGCTTCCTACTAAAGTTACAAAGAGGAAGCATAGAAGTTTCCCCTCTATATTTAACTCGATGTCGGGGACTTTCAACACTGTGTACATTGCCTTGCCATTTGGTTGGCGTCTCTTGCGTTGGCGGAGATCGGAAGCGTACTCTATTTCTATCACTTTCACTCCTTTTTGCCTATGGAAGCCAGGTTTCGGACGCATAGATCGTTTGTTACGTTGATTAGTTCGCTGTCTGAGCGTATTCCGATCTATGGATTGATTCGTATTAGGTCGTCTGGTCGTTTGATCGAATTGTCGACTAGGGGAGTTCGAACGATAGCCCCTTCGTCGAAAGGTCGGATTATTATACGTATTATTGTTATAATTGTTACTAGTATAACTTCCTCGTTGGTTTATTCTCGAGGTAGGGTTTCTAAAGCTGTTTTGAGAGGGAGGTCTGGTTAAACACTCTATGCGAGCCTTAAGCTCGTTCATCGCTGCAGTTAATTGATGTAGTTCCTCTGAAGAGGAGGAGGAATCGGTCGATTTGTCGCCTTCTCGAATTGTTCGCATAATCCCTCGAGGACGTGTGGTGAGGTTCTCTATTCTTTCCTCGCTAATGGCGGCTTTTAGCGCATCGTCAAAGGTGGCAGGCTCTCGGGACTGCCTTATGCGTATATCGATCCCATTCAGGAATTGTGCCTTTAATCTCTCATCTAGCTCCTTGCTTTGTACTCTGTGAATAATGGCTGTTTCTGCTGCATCTGCGCCAGGTTCCGGTGTGATATCTATCTCCATGGCCAACGCTTGTAGGCGAGTGGCATATGTCTGTACGTCTTCCTCCCGTTTCTGCACGCAGGTATAAAATCTATCTAGTCGAAATGTAAAGGGTTCGCGGTCAAAGCGCTCTATCATTAATCGCTTAAATTCGTCGAATTTCTCTACTTTCTTGATTCGACGGTCCTTCCTAACAAATTCCCGGGCTATCCCGGTAAGTTTAAGCTTGGCCACGGCCAACATCTGTGCCTTTGACCATGCCGCTACCTTGGTAACATCCGTTAATGAATCAAAGAAGTCTGTTACTCTGGGGCCTCCAGCCTCAGAGAATACAGGTTATAAGGGTATAATTCTACTTAATCCTCCCAACGTAAGGGGATTCGGCGTTGGCTTTGAATTTGGGTTTGTGTTGCCTGCCCTAGCCACATCACGAGCTGCTTCCTCCATTAGGTATATTTTGTAATTCTAATTAGGTCTAAATCTTAAAATACTAGGTCTAAATAAAATTTTAGGTCTAAATAATCCCTACTTCGATTTAAATTAACTACTTTCTCGACTATAGCCTCCTGTGCCTTACCGATTTTCCGATAAAGTCGGACCGCACTCCTGTAAACCAATTTGTGAGCCGCCGGGGAGGTCGGGAAGTCCTCTCCTTCCGGCCACAGGTCGGTGACCTACTTTTCTTGTCAGGGATGGTAGTAACGTTAGGTTACTCGTTACGCGAGTGGAGGAGAGTTGGAGGGGTCGGCGATAAGGCGTGAGCAAAGTCGAGTAACGACACCATTTAAAAACAAACAACGGTGTATTTAACGCGCTAACTAAATAAAATTTTACAAAACTCTGCGGATGAGAGAGAGAGTCTACAATAATATTTCATACCTCTGTGATAGTATCGGATGGATACTTCGACTTTAATTTCTGAAAAATGGTGCGAGTTGGGGCACAAGGTCTTCCAATTAGTGTCGTTCAGTAGGTCAACGGAAAGTGAAGGTCCCGTCTTGGTCGTCGATCGGTGACTCTCTCGAGAGGGGCAGGAAGATGGCTTTTATACATTTTTGGTGGGAAAATTCGTCAGATGACCAATTGTTTTCGCAGGTGTGGGGTTAATTAAAGTTGGTGTTAGAATGAGAACAATATGACGAATTTTGTCGATAATTGTAAACTATTCACGGATTGATCGTAAGAATGTTTATAGTTAAATAGAAAGAGTTATAATTTTCTCATGCACCTCAAATTTCGTTTTTGCAGGTGCAACTTCTAGTTAAAGGAATTTATTAAAACTTTAAAGGATTAAATGCTTTTATTACCTTATATAAATCTCGAATTTCACACATTTCACCAAGTTCGGCTCTCACATCATCTCGGCCTTTGTAAAATCGAGCTTGTTCGTAGTGGACAAGCTACATTTTTACCCTTTGGGTTACAATCTAAACAATTTTATTCTCTCTCTCTCATTTCATTATGCCTTTATTATGATTTAAATAGAGAATTCATTTATTATGAGTTAAATAGAGAATCGGTGATTTATCCGGTTGCGCTTTAGTCTGGTTTCCGTAACGGAAATAATTGATAATTTTCTCGCGATAAGAAAATAACATTGAAGTTATACTCTCTCTCTCGGTTTCGTAATTATGTTATTAAAGGAAATTATAACAATATGTTATTATATTCAATAATTAGTTTATTTCTATATATGTGATGGATATACAATCAAATTATTCAAATTTCAATAATATAAAAATTAAATTACAAATTAGATTCACAATAAGAGATTATAGATTAATTATAATATAAGGTGATGATAATATATGAACAATTGGATATACTTAATTGATATATAGACAAGTAAATATGGGATATGGGTTTAGTCTAAGTTGGAGGGGGTGCGGAAGATCGTTGCTGTCTAGTTCTTCGGGCGGAGGGTGTCTTATCCATGCAATCGAAGTAGGATTGGCAAGTGCGGAGGATGGACTGATAGTAGTAAGTGGGGTAGAGGAAACTGGAGGTTGATTGATGGTAGTTGTAGGTTGACTCAGGGAATTGGTTTTCCACTGTTCGGTGTATGCTTCTGTTTGACGGAGTTCCTCCTGGAAGGCTGACTCTTCGGGGGGCAAGCGTACCCCACTGGTGCAAATGTTTCATCAAAGTCAGTTCCAAATTTTTGATCATAGCCTTTTGCTACTAATCTTGCTTTGCATTTTGTTTATCTTTCATTTTCATCCTACTTTGTCTTGAAAACACACTTATATCCTATTGCTCTTTTATCTTGTGGTAAATCAACTAATTTTCAAGTTTCCTTTTTTTTAGGGAATTAATTTCTTCACTCATTGCTTTTTCCCATTTTAGCTTTCCTTCCTTTGGTAATTCCAATATATGTTCTAATGACTTTGGATCTCTATGTGGAATTTTAACTTCAGCTTTGAATGCCATTTTTTCTGGAGGTATACCTTTAGTTGATCTTTCAAACCACCTTAGTGGAATTTCTGATTCTGTTTCTTCTTCTGTTTGCATTTCTACAGACTCTGTTTCTTCTTCTGAGTCTTGCTCTTCTGGAAAACTTTCATTAACATGGAAAAATTGGAAGGCATCTTTAGTATTCCATAGTTTATGTTTTCCTTTATTTTCTTTTCCTGTANCTTTTTCCTTAGAGTCCAGCTTTCACAGCCATATAATGTTACAGGGAAAACCATTGCTTCTACAATTCTTTTCTTAGTATGAATGGAAATGTCTTTATCTTTCATTATCTTGGTGAGATTTGCCATGGCTGTTCTGCCAAGATTAATTCTCCTCCTGATTTCTTCTTCACAACTTCCATTCCTTTCTATCTTTGAGCCCAAAAGTATGTAACTTTCTAACACTTCAATTCTTTCACCATCCACAATGAAATCTTTTAACTCTTTAGTTGACATTACTTTAGTTTTCTTTACATTTAGCTTCAAACCAAACTTAGCACTTTCTTCTTTTACCCTTATGATAATTTTTTCTAAATCTGCTTTGCTTTCTGTGAAAAGGGTGGTATCATCTGCATATCTTATATTATTAATAGTTTCGCCTCCAATCTTGATACCAATGGACTCTTCATTTGTAGTACCCATTCTCATGATATATTCAGTATATAAGTTAAACAGATATGGAGACAAAATGCAGCCTTGTCGCACCCCTTTCTCAATTTTAAAGCATTCAGTTTCTCCGTATAGAGTTCTTACTTTTGCTTCTTGTTCATTGTAAAGACTCATCAATAAAGATATAAGGNCCTTTGGTTGATCTTTCAGACCTTCTTAGTGGAATTTCTGATTCTGTTTCTTCTTCTGTTTGCATTTCTACAGACTCTGTTTCTTCTTCTGAGTCTTGCTCTTCTGGAAAACTTTCATTAACATGGAAAAATTGGAAGGCATCTTTAGTATTCCATAGTTTATGTTTTCCTTTATTTTCTTTTCCTGTATTCATTTCTAGGAATTTTACTGATCTGCTTATTATTACATTTCTATCGCCTGTGTAAATCCTGTATCCCTTACTTCTCATATCATACCCTACAAATATACCTTCAATGGCTTTCTCATCTAATTTTCTTCTTTTATGCTTATTTATGTAGGGATATGCTTTACATCCAAAAATTTTAAGATGGTTTAGGTTGGGCTTTCTTTTGTTCCACAACTCATGTGGTGTTTTATTTATTATTTTAGTAGGTAATCTGTTCTGCAAATAATTTGCAGTTATTACTGCTTCTCCTCAAAAGGATTTTGCAAGATGTGCATTTATTATCATAGCTCGTGCCATTTCTATGAGAGATCTGTTCTTTCTTTTTGCAACACCATTTTGTGCAGGAGAATAAGGTATTGTAGTTTGATGAGTGATTCCTTGTTTTGTTAAATATTCTTCAACATTTTTATTACAGTATTCACCACCGTTATCTGATCCTAATGTGTTGATTTTTCTTAAATTTATTTGTAGTAGAAGCTACAAATTCTTTCAGTTTTGTAAGAACATCATCTTTGCTTTCAATTAGATATACTATAGTAAATCTAGAAAAGTCATCTACAAATGTAATACCCTATTCACACTGTATATTTTAAGCGGGATTAAGATTTAAGCAGAGTTAAGTTAAGTCGCATTGCCGAAAACAAATTTAACTGCTTGTTCACACTGGGTAATTAAAGCGAATTATTCGCTTAGCCCTCAAGCGGGTGCACTCAATATTACATTTTAAATAAAATCAAACTTTTGTTTATTTTTGATAAATCATCATAAATTAATTTAAAATACATAAGACGTTAGTTAGGAATTATTAACATTTATTATCAGTGATGTCATTATCGTTGTGGTTGGCAGCACGATTCTCTCAATGTTATCACTTTGTGATAAGAATGGATTCTCGACAAAAGTTATATTATTATTATTTAAACTTCTTGTATTGAAGCAGCGTATACACGATAACAGAGAGGGGTATCGTTTGACACGAACAAGAGCATTGAAATGGCGACAACGAGCAAAAGTTAAGGCATGTGTTGTAGCCATGATTTGTTCTACGCTTCCTAGTGATCGAATTTGGAAGATCCCAAGAAATCAGAAATGGTGGGAAGAGTGTGTTCCTGCAATGGATGAAGTAAGTTGGCGTGAAAACTAGAGTTTCTAGAGAAACGTTTAATTTTTCACGTGCTGCATTACCTGAAATGAAAAGAAATAATACTCACTTGAGGTGATGTATTTCTACACATAAAAGAGTAGCAATTGCTCTATATACATTGGCATTATCGTCTGAATATAGGACTATTTCACATTTGTTTGGTGTAGGAAAATCCATTGTTTGTAAAATTGTTATAGACTTCTGCAATGCAGTTATAGATAATTCAATGTCTACCGCTATTCAGTTTCCACAGAGTAGAAATGAAATAGACTTAAAAATTCGTGATTTTTACGAGATTTGGAATTTTCTACAATGCTTTGGATCAATTGATAGCACACACATTCCTATTTCATCACCAAAACAAGACTGCATTGCCTATTACAACTATAAAGGATGGTATTCTATGGTCCTCCTTGCTGTTGCAGATGCCAAATATATGTTTACATATATAAATACATATATAAATGTAGTATCTCCTGGAAGAAATAATGATGCACATATTTTAAAAAATTCTCACTTTCTTTTAACATGCCTACAAAATAGAAACACCTTAGAATTAGGGGAAAGAATTGGTGGAGAAGTTGTGCCATCTTTAATTATTGATGACTCTGCTTTTCCTTTACAGCCAACTTTAATGAAACCATTTAGAAGTAAAACAGAGGATGAGATAGAAAAAATATTCAATTTTAAATTATCTAGAGCTCGACGAGTAGTGGAAAATGTTTTTGGAAGATTAAAAGCAAGATTTCGAACACTATCTAAACGAATGGATAATAGGATTGACATATCAAAACAAATAATTAAAACTTGTATATTACATAATTTGTGTGAGAAGAGAGATGATCCAATAGAGAAAACATGGCTTAATGAAATAAATCAGTCTGATAGTTTATCAGAAAGAATTTGTGTTATAGGGATAAACAACACCAAAGCTATTTCAATTAGAAATGCTACTGCAAGAAGTTTTAGGGATGAAGATTAAGATTATAAGGATTTTAAATTAAGTTCTCAAAANTTCGTATAAAACGGAATAATCAACAGTGTTATAGGGGGTCGACTGTAATTAAAACTTGTTGTATATTACATAATTTGTGTGAGGAGAGGGTTGATCCAATAGAGAAAACATGTCTGATTGTTCATCAGGGAGAATTTGTGTCATAGGGATAAACAACACCAAAGCTATTTCAATTAGAAATTCTATTGCAAGAAGTTTTAGGGATGAAGATTAAGATTATAAGGATTTTAAATTAAGTTCACAAAACAAGATTTGTTACAGGACAATACTCAAAGTTCAGTAGAATATAGTTGTACTTTAAATTTTGACATTGCTAATATTAAATAATATATAAAGTTCTATCTGTTTGTTCTAAAATCATTAATATAAATTAATTTTTATGTGAGCAGTCCTCATAACTTGAGTGTTAAATGAAACTCCTTGTAACTGCGAATTCTTTTTAAACAAGCTCTTGAAAACCAGGAGACTGTAATAAAATTTATATACTCAAACATTAAGCTGAAATAAATTACTTTGACTGAAATTTTGTCTAGTGTGTGTAGTTTTATTCATTTATAAAGTCAGGAAAATAAACTTTATAACTGCAGTCCTCCCGCAATCATCAAAGATGTATTTTCAATTAAGGAAAATAAACAATCATATACAATAAAAATGATTTTTATTTCAAATCATAAATATTCAAATTTTAATTAGACAGTTTTATTACAGATAACAACTCCTTTTGCAATCCTATACTCTCTCTCTGTAGTTGCAGTCCTTCTTCTGCAATTTTTATAGATTTCCTTTCCAATTCCTCAGAAACGGCATTGCTCCTTTTAATTTCACTTATTGATTCATTTATTTGCCGTTCCAGTTGCCGTTTCTTTTTCTTTGATGACCTTGTCACCCTTATTTCGGGTTCAAGTCGTTCTGGTACTGGTACATCTATAAATTCATTGGAATTTTCATCGTTCTCTAAAAGATACAAGCACAATTGTTTAAAAATATACACTTATTTTATTTAAATACTCACAATAAAGGATTTAAATTATATAAAAACATTAATTTATTAAAGTAAATGATGTTTACCTGTTTAGTAACAACCACAAGAAAAATCACCAGAACTTAAATGCTTAATTAAACAAAAATATATGTAAAATGGAGTTTGTGAACATGCTTAAATATTTTACAATGTCTATCCAGACAAATGTATTCTGACAACTTTTGAATTTAACTGGCATTCTATAGTTCTTGCAGTTATAGATGCCAAATGGTAATAAAGGCACAAATGTACAATTTTAATAATAAATTCCAGAATGTTGTGTTATATTTAAAAGTGACCAAGTATTATGAGAAGTTGAGTTATTATAACAAATATTTTTGATGGTTAACTAATAGATCTTGATATAGACTAACAGGATACATCTAATGATAGTTTACATGTATCCAATTCGAGTGATGGTAAACATTGTATCATCACACTGCTATAACTTTCTTCCATTAATGCTATATTCTGGGCTGGCTGATGTCCTATAATGCTATTAACTACCTGGAAATATTGCCAGGTAGATGGGCTGCCTCCCGAATGCCCAATCTTCGTTACTTCTTCTCTAGTTAAAATACAAAGAAAATTTCAATGTTTCAAATAGGAAGAATTATTTTTTTTTTAAATTTAATAATAGTTATTAATTTGATGTTTTCATCATTTACGATTATCGTACGAGTAACAAGAAAAATAAATATAATAAATAGTTCCGTTCATATTTCATTCCTTTAGCTGGCTTAAAATATACAGTGTGAATAGGGTATTACGTAATTTCTGGACGATTCCTATAAGACTGTTTAAAACTATTGCAAAACATGTTTGTCTCAATTCCATAATAAATTTCAATACTTATCTCATTTTCTAATTCAAGACAGTATTAAAATTCCCGAAAGTTACATGATTAGTTTATTTAAAAAAAAGCAACGATATGGTTAACTTTTCTGGCAACTTTTGGTGGCGCAGACTGTTAGGATATTTTATTATTTAAAAATTTTCATATTTTTACCTATTATAAAATAGAAAAATTTAGTTTTTGGCAAAATGGAATTTAGTTTTATAAAAAATACCAAATTCTAATAACGAGTAAAATTGTCATTAAGTTCGATTTCACTCAAGATGTGACATGCAACTCCTTTATCACTTCACTCTGTCGATCTATAACTACCACCATAATTTAATAGCACCAATCCCTCTAATAAACAAACCGCCATGCCGAATGTCAGAAATATTCGACGAAAACTATACAAGTTATTAAGCTTCAAACAAAGTGAACAAAATCATGCTTCTCCACAAATACAGAAACATCCATACATACAAAAAACCACGAATTTTTTTGAATTTCTCGACATCTTAAGTTTTCCTTAATCTTCGGGAGGAGTGAATTTTTGAACGATCGCCTACTTTCCCTCTGTTGTATATAATAACCGGGAAAGTAACGAGTAAATGAAACCACAAAATATACTTATCGTCGAATGTATACATCTTTGAATACATAAGATAATACGTGAGAATTGAGGGAATATTTGAAAAAGTAGAACTTTTGTAGCTCGTAACAGCGAATAACTACAAGGAGCTTTCATTTATACAAATATATATATATATATATATATATATAATCAGTCACATACCAGTCATGCAAATTAAACTTTATCTATTTTCATAAGTCTACATTTATTTATATAACAACACAGTGAAGTACGTGTAAAGACAATTTGTTATCGAAGCAACTAGACAATATTTTGAAGTTATTAAAAATAAAATACATCATACACAAATTTCTGCTTTAGCTCGTTTTCTTGAGTTCGAAACTACATAAAATCAACTATACTGTACAAGGTAATAATACCATTTTCTTAAAATCTTACACAAAAAATTACATTTAACACATGAAATTCCAATACATATATCAAAGGCAATAATGGCGGACAGTGACATTTCATCCCAGAAAAGTAAATGATAGATTTGAATCTAGTGTCTGTTTACAGTGGGAAAGTTGAGGCGGTGAAGGCATCAGCCTAGTGTTTTGGGCAATCTGCAATCGATTCCGGGTGAGCAGTTTTTTAGAAATCTTTAGTGGTGATCTGGCATGAATATGTCAAGCCCATTTATCACTCGTTCGATTCATTATTTAATTGGTCGAACCCACGAGGGACATGGAAAAGGACCTTTATTGTGTCTATGAAGAAGAAAGAAAAACCATACATTTTTATTATATTAGGTACGAGCAAACCTAGCGACAGACGTGGTAACTGGATAAAGTAATGGAATAAAATTTTTTACTTCGAAAAACTACCATGGTGCTTTGGTTGGTTTATATATACAGTATACACTTAAACAACAACGCGACACTTGGGCAATACTTCAGGAGGACTTTCTACAGAAAACGGTCTACTAATTAAATGCTAAGAACGTGAAGGAACCCAACAAAACTCCACATAGCCATCTCTTTAATCATGCGCGAACACAGGTCCGAGTACCAAGTTCAATGGTTTTATGCATTAGGCCACTGATGGCAACTTTGTTTTTTTTTTAAATATTTCTAAGTACTGTATTAAAATGTTACAAAATTTTATTATACGCATTTTATAGAGAATGATCTCAAGATCTCGAATAAAAAAAACTACAGGAAATTGTCTGAGAATTCTTTTGAGCAAGTGTACGCATTATATAATCTATGGATTCTATTGATTCGCGTACAATACCACTTAAACTACGATACTGGATATTTTTAAGAAACACTGTTGCTAAGATACGTGCCAACAGGAAATTTTAATTATAAATGTATTTCCAAATTTAATTTTAAATTAAACAACGTGAACGTTTTAAAACTTATTAAGAAAGTGGAAAGTAAATATAATTTAGAGTAAATAAATTTTCAACGAATAATGAATTTATTTTCAGTTCGTGTAAGTATAAACGAACAACTGTTTTAATATTTTAATAATATATGGACTTCACATACAATATTTTGAAAAATAATGTATTATTTCTATAATCTGGATACTCTTTATTCAATTTAAATGTGAAAATTATTAGTAAATGGAATAAAGTAATTACCAAGCTGTGCATTTCACATAATAAAGATCTATTAAGATTTAGAAGAGCGTTGATTTAATAACTGAATATTACAACAATATTTCTTTAGATATTTGTGTATATTGTTATCGTGATGTTAAAATTAACAAAACACATTCTATTATAACTATTCAATGCCACCATTTGAGAGCAGTTAATAAATCTAGTTTGAGACTAAATTTGAAAAATACTGTAATTTAATTATACGAATTAAGTATATACTGTGGGATTTTTATTATCAGTTCTTTCTTGCTCTGTGGGAATAATGAGGCTATTTTAGAAATACATTTCGTTCGTTCAGTCGCACAATAGAGCGGGAGGGAGTTAGTGAGGGATAGGACACGATTGTTCTAGAAAAATTCTTGAGATTCGACCATACAAGTAGATCCATCCTATGGCCTCATTTATCTATGACACCCTCGCGAGTTACACTCCTTGTGATGGGCGTAATTGTAGCTAATTATATGGAATATGCCGGTATATCGCGTTAACTACTCAATTAATCGTATTATATGAATTACGAAAATATAAAATTATTTTATCCATATGAGATCCATCAAAAGAGTCCAAAAATTGACAAAATATTGTTTTTTCAGAAATACAAAACCGTATATTCTTTAATATCGACAATGACAGTAGCGTGCAAACGTAACTTTTAATCGATTTTAAAACTATTATTTTCTAAACATTTCTCCTGAAAATTCGAAATCATTTAATGACATTTCGTTTGTTGTCGACAAGTAAATACAAAGTTTAATTAAAAACTTGTGTTTTATTTACTTATTGCAAAAGACAGTGTAAAATGGGAAATATAGTGAATAGAAGAAAACGAAACACATAAAACAGATAAATTTATAAATAATATATCAGATATTTAGAAAAATCAATAATATTTGAAAATATATTAACAAGTTGAATAATTCTTCGGTAGTATACATTCTTGTTAATCTGACCCTTAATATTTCGGCCAATTACAAGTTTAATTGCACGATTTATTACGAATTTCATGTATTAATCATCTCTCATAAAGTGAAAGATAATGCTTTCTAATCAATAATGAAGTTTGTATTAGATTTTACCCTTTAAAATTTATATTATTATACGACAAAAACTGCAGAAATAAAATTACAAGACAGTCTAAGAATTATCTTAGAAACAAGTATAGTTTAGTGTTTATAGCAGAAAGGAGAGACGATTGCCATTTCTTGAAATTTCGAAATACGTGGCTTAAATAACAGCATGACATGTCACAAGCGAAGGCAGCAGGGAATTAATATGAAAACCGAAAAATTAAAATTTGTGTTGTTGAAATCCATTCGCAGAATATTCTGTAGAGTAGGGGCCACCAATCTTTTTAAACAGCGGGCCAGATAATCGAGAGAATGTCGAGCGCGGGCCGCATAACTATTTTGTTCAATATAGTATACTGAACACACAAAAAATAAAGACGATCATCGTATTCATTTATTGTACTAATACACTAACGGGATCGCTACAGTAAGCTCGTAATCGCTTTTCTTAGAAATTTCATTGCAGGTAACACGCACGAAAAAGCACCATCATAACAAAAGTAGCCACATTTTTCATTTCACTGATTTTCATAAAAATGTATTACTGTCAAACGCAAAAATCAGATTGGATCAATTTTGGCATATGTTTGTACTTATTTGAGTTATATCTACATAGTTCACCTACAGTCTACAATATTTCCAAGTAAATAATTATATTTTACCTCGGTTATTCCGGCCAGCCGCGCACTGTGCTGGCTGACCACGGGGGCCATACTTTGGTGACCCCTGTTTTAGAGTGATGATCTCTAGGAAATCACTAGCAGTATGAATTTTATCTGTTCCTACAGACAAGCTGTTATTTTCTAACATAAAATAATATTCCTGTGAATTGCCAATGAAACTCAAAGTATTTTAGCAGTCTCATCAAATACAGTGTTTAGAAGCTAAAAATGTTTATGACAACCAACAAAATACTCATATTCTCATAACACGGAAGCATTACAGTTTCTTCATTATAATCTATTTCTTTTCAATTATGATTACAAACTCGAATAATGATAATTTTTTAAAATTGTTTTATGTATTTTTTACAAGGGCGAAGCTAGACTAACTATACTTGGGTTAACTCAAATTATGAAATGTCCTTACTTATATCTAAGAATTGCGTAGTAATGAATATGCCTTAATAAGCAAAAAAGTATTGAAATTTAATATCATAATACAATACTGTTAGCTACAGTAGCACAAGACAATACAAGAATATATGAAATTTAAACGTTGAAATGATTTTTGAATTTGTTTAGATAAATATAGAGAGAAAATTTTGATAGTTCGAACAATGACTTTAAACTAATTATTACTAGTATTCGATCAAATAGATTATTTAGCTGTAAAATATTATAACATATACGAATAAAGAATAATACCAAATATTCGGCCTGTGAATTAAAAACAAATCTTTCTTTTCATTGGAGAATGCTTTCTCGAAAGGCGTGGTCTAAATGATTTGAATATCAATGTAAAAAAGTACTGCTAAACGGTGCAGCGATTGTAAATGACGTCACAAACGTCCCAGTTTAGTAATACACTTTTACGCATCAAACTGAGGTGTTCATTGCGGATGTCCTGTCAATTATTACGTCATCCAAGCGTCGTAGCTGTGCAGCTTGTTAGGTTTTACACTTTCCTCCCTATTTTGGCAAGAACACTCGTGTTGATATTACTTGACGATATTCACTTGTATCTCGTTTAAACGTTTAGTCATTTGTTTTCACACAAATGTTGTATTCCATCTTCACAAGTAAATTCAAGAAGGTAAGTAAGTAATAGCAATTCTTATCGGACGTGTGAAATTTAATAATACATTGGTATGAATTTTTTCAAAAGAAATATCCTCATGAGTTCTTTGGTGATAAACGTACAACCAAGAGTAGAAGATCAGAAACATCAATTATCGATTTCGTGGAAAATTCTCTTTGTAAATATGAAAATTTTAGGTTTAAACATTCAAAACAAAAATGTATCTATTCATAGTATCGTAGTGTCAATTGTACAAAAAATCTGTATTATTTGGCGTTTCTGTATAATAATTTCTAATTTTAAGAATAACCATTCTGTGTATAACTTATCGAATTTATCAATTTCAACATTATTTACATGTATGTTAGTAATTGCTATCGATTTATTTATTATTTACAAGAGGAATCTTATTTGCAGTTTGAAAGAGTTGTTTGCTTTAAGTAATTCGAAACGGTCAAATGTTAAAAGAATAATAATTTTAATGGCTGTAATTTGGATTAATGCTATGGTTTATATATGGCACTATTTCTTTGTTGTTTTTCCAAAACAAAACAAAAGACTAATTGATTTGTATAATGTAAAAACATTTTTTGGAACTGCTATTACGGAAAACATTTCAATATTACTTGTAATAATTATAAAAATTATTGATATACTGTTAATAACAACCCCACATTATTTCTGTTTCGTACTATTTATTTTAATCTGCAAAGAATTGGAGACGGAATTCGTCGAATTATTGCGTAAAATAGAGAAATATACGCCCGAAGACTTCTGTAGAGAAATATCTCACATACCTGAAGAATTTATGAGGATCAAGTCAGTTGTGGACAGTTTCCAAGGATTTTATTCCAAGATATTGTTAATTTGGACAATTTACTCAGGAGGAAATATCGTTTCTAATTGTAGCTGGTTATTTTCTAGCTCAAATTTTTTAGAAATAAATGATATTACTGTCATGTTTGCTTTTAGGGCACTTTCGTTTATATTATTTATGTTTGTTTGTAACGCTGCAACTCGTGTATCTAATGTTGCAAAAAATATATCAGCGGTTGTCTACACAAAGTCACTTTCTTGTAATATTTTCGTGCAAGATTGTGCATACAAATTTTCCATGAAATGTTTTCAAGATACTCCTCAGTTCACGGGATGGAACATATTCGTTGTCGATCGTGCTTTGGTGTTCACTATTATCGGGATAGCAATTTCCTACACTATCATAATAACCCAGTATCAGTCATAATTATTAGGTGTTAAATCTTATATATTGGTATTTCTTATGCATACAAAACTTGATGTAGTTAGGAAGTTACTATGTACTCATTTCTGTTAAAATAAATTAATTAAAAAAACGATCACTGGTGGTTTGTGGTTTTATTGATATACGGCGACATGTTGAGTTGAGAATGTTTTTCCGGTTTTTTTTAATAGTAAAATGGCTTCTACTTAGTTTTTACAGACGTAAAAAAAAACCCAGGAAACTCCAAGTGTTCAGTTTACTGTTTATGTAAAAACCCGCGACCAAATATTATTGCATATTGTTGTATATTATATCTGAAAGACATTATTATCATTCAAATTATTTTCTATTGGATTTGTTTATATAGGAAATAATATGCAAAAATAAATGCAAGTTGATATTAGTTTTTATTATCATTGTTATTATACTTGTTATTTATTTATTTGAGTACGATTAGTATCAGAAGTCGTAATATTTTCATTCTTATTGAATTTTTCTGTTCGTTGTAATTATATTTGTTATTGTAAATTTTAAGAATGGCAGAAAAAAACAATAATGTTGAAATATACAGTTTTCTTTTGATTCTTTAAATTAATTTTATAAAAGTAAATATATTATTTATCCATCGTTCGATGTATATAATACAATTACTTGAAACTATTAATTATAACTAACAATGAACACTTTCCGCAATACTAAGCAGAGCCAATAAACTTGGCAGTATGTTGAAAATACCAAATTTCAATGTATGTTTTTACTGTACATTACATGACCCAAGTGTTGCTCATTATACCAATGTCTTGAAAAGAATGTAACAGCGAAAACACTGTTACGTAGTCGAAGATGACCATCTATTTCTAATTTAATGTACAATTCACGTTTTTCGTGCAGAAAAGTTAAATATAATTTGAATTGCTAATTGTAAGTGTTAAGACAAAAAATAAAGCTCTTTTCTTTAGTTTTATTCTTTTAATACTTAACTTTAATAACTAACAGAACCTATTTACAACTTTCCAACCAGACAAACTCAGACGACTTTTCAAGTGTTGCCAGATATAAATGTACAATAATTAATTATATAAATGTACAATAATTAACACGCCTCCTTATATCTATATTGTAACACAAAAAAATAATGTTCAATACAAGAAAAGTAACAGCAAACTTGACAGCTCTATTAATAACTTATTTTAATCTTAAACATCTTATATTCTATTCTTTTACATTTAGCATTTCTCTATATTTAATGAATTTGACATTTCCTAATGCTTTGGTAAAAATATCAGCAATATTATTTTCTGTCTATTTTTACAACTTCAATTTTTCCTTTCTTAACATTTTCATGCACAAAATGATAATGATCTTTAATATGTTTTGAGTTTTTTGTAAATTTTCCATATTTAGCAACGGCTACTACACCTGAGTTGTCTTCATATACCTTAATTGGTTTACAAACTTTAATGAAAACCTTATTTATTAGACAAATTAGAAAATTTTTATTTCTGTTACAGCTTCTGATAATGCAATATACTCTGCAAATGTAGAAGACTTTGTTACACTATTCTGCTTTTTGGATTTCCAAAAGATTACATTTTCAAACAATCTAATTATAAATCCAGTGGTAGATTTCCTGTCTAGAGTATCTCCTGCCCTGTCAGAATCCACAAAACAATCTGTATTATTATTCTTATAATATTTTAATTTAAGGTCTTTTGTCAAATACAAGTACTTCAGGACTCGCGAAGTATATTTAAAGTGTGTCTCATCGTAACAATTTTGAAATCGGCTCAGATAATTTACACTGAAAGATATATCTGGTCTTGTACCAGAGTTAATGTACAGAAGTGCACCTATCAAATTTTTATATTTTACATCCTCATTTACATTAGATTTTTCCAGTTTTATTTCCATAGGAGTCCACATTTATTTCCATAGGAGTCTTATACAATTTCGAATTTTCAATATTATAATGTTTAGGTAAAGACTCAATATAAGATTTCTGACTTAAGGTTAAAATATTATCTTGTTCATAGTCATATTCAATATCAATACTAATGTAGTTTTTTACTCTATCTAAATCCTTCATTCTAAACTTATTAGATAACTTGTTTTTAATGTCAACAATAACTTGTTTATCTTTACAGCAAACCAAAAGGTCATCAACAAATAATAAAATGTAAATTGTCAAATCATTCTTTTTTATAACATACAGGCAATAATCATATTTACTCCTGTAAAAATCAAGAATAGTCAGAAAGCCATTAAAACATTCATACCATGCTCGAGGACTTTCCCTAAATCCACATAATGACTTATTTAATTTATAAACTCTATCTGTACCATCTTCATAACCAATTGGCTGTTTTACGTAATCTTCAGAGAAAACTTTACCATTTAGAAATGCTGTTTCTACATCTATTTGATGAATATTTAAAGAATTTTGACAGTAGTAAGACAGTAACAACTTTAAAGTCGGCATTTTAGCAACAGGAGAATAAATGTCATCAATACAATCAGTTTGTTGAAAACCTTGTGACCTTTCGGGTTGGCACCTCCTTGGTGCCCTGTCAGGATTGACACCACCATCTTTATCGGAACACGGAAAATGAGACGGAAACTATTGCGTGACACCGTCGCGGGAGCGGTCCCGTCAATGGACGGGCGGATTCGTAATATCGGATCGAGAGACAACATACGGAAGTGACTCGCACTACAATTCAAACGTAGCAAAGATTTAATTAAAAAAAAAACATAATGTGTATTAGGTACGATACAGAATTCTAAGGTTAGGTCGCGGAGAGAGAGTTTACAGAACAAGCGCGAGTTGTATAAATACCTGGGGATAATATGTCTGTTCTCGTAGGCACAAAGTTGGTTGATTATTGGTTGTCTCATGAGCGTTGAGACTGGTTCCGATGAGGATTAGGTTCACGATAATATCCATAGCACAATGATAGCACACAGTATCCAAGAAGATGGGCACTGATTGATGATATTCCGATATCCGATGGGCACTGATGGATGATATTGGGAGTAAACATTGTGGGTTTTCTGTGTCGGAAGGACAGACAACGACTGACAAATTTCAGCCGTCTCTGGAGATATTCACCGACGATTTCGGCCATGCTGAGGTTAATAGTTCACGAGAAAGCATCATGTTGCCTTCGAGAAAATGTAACGGGAGACTTTCTCAAGTAGCTAAGAACAACAATTGTTCTTAACAATTGTTGCTTAACTCGCTAAATGTTAATATTAAAGACTAGGTCTGATATAGGAATTTCTGCTATCTCACATCACTCCCGTTTTTTGAAAATCGAGCTTGTTCGTGAAAGTGCAAGTTTGATTTTAGATGGTGATATAAGAACATTAATAAGTTGGGCTTTTACTCTCTCTCTCTCTTTTTTCTGTTTACATATGGGCAATAGGAGTACAAATTATGAAAACAAAGTTTATTATTGTTTATTTACTGACTAGTATACAAATTTAGCTTACTCTCTCTCTCTCTATTTGTGTTGCGGTTAAAATAAAACACTCAGACACTTGATAAATGTTGTTTTACTAAAGATAAACTTTGGTTACAAAAAAAAGAAATTGGTTATACATACGAATAATATTTATGACATGGTTATAATGGTTGTATACTTATTTTATATAGTAATACAAATGATATATAGAGGAAGGGATGAAGAAAAGTTATGAGATGGAATTTCTAGGATGGGAAGTGGAGAGGGAGGAAGGAGAACGAAATATAGGAGTACGAGAGGCATGTGGGATCATTTCCGGAGGACTAGTAGTAGTAGCTTCGATAGAATTAAAGGATTCATTGGATCCAATAGAGGTTGGTTCTGGTCGAAAATGGCGATTGGCGTCTTGGTACTCTTGTTCTAGTTGAGGCGGCACAGAATATCCAATTGGAAGAACTATTGTAACTGGACGAAGGGATCTTGGTCGCTGAGAACAAGTGAAACGAATGGCTGCTCAAAGAGTCTTGACATTGACTTCCTGATCATGGGTTATGGTAGATTCTTGATTGGTGTGAGTATTGCTGGTTTCGTTATTATTATTCATCTATTGTGGAAATGTTCAGAATGAATTTAAAGCTATTAGAACTTTCGAAAAATTGCAAAAGTTCGAAAGGAATTGCAAGAGAGGGTGAGGAAGGATTTGTGGGTGATGGAGGAATTCCGTATTTCTCATGGATAACTGAGGTCCAACAGAGAGTATGATCTCCTTTTTTTAATTTGAGGTTGTAGATAAATTTAGCATAGGAAATAGGATTGTCTATAAATTGAACGGTTATTATAAAAGATGGGTTTATAGGAGAATTTTTGGTAATGGTGATGAGAAATTGGTAAAGATGGCACTCGAGTACAGCGGCCCAGGTGCCCTCAGGAATTTGAAGATCTACTCCTTGAAAAAAATTGATGGTTGGGATACAATAGGTATCTGGGGGTGTCCTATTGAAAGTGGGAAAGGAGATGCATTCTAGCTCCTTCCCAGGTACAATTTAAAGATTGAAAAGGACATGGAAGAGGTTGGAAAAGACAAGTTGCTTCGTGTTGTGTGCGGCTATCTTCGGGGCGTACTTTGGTACATCCAAAGGAGTGGAAAGCACAAAGGGATTGCATAGTGCGAAGAATTTGCTAGGTAAGAAAGTTTCTTATGTATCCTGGAGATTCTCTAAACGTGTGACATTGGGAAATTCGGGGTCTACAATCGGGACAGACAACATGACCATTGGTGCACTGGTAGACTGGTGCTTTTAAGCGGTTATAGCATATAGGGCAATGAAATAAGGCGTCCAAAGAAGGGTCCATTTTGATGGGTGTATGCAGCAGGGAATATTCTGTACAGAAGAAAGGAAGATGCAAAAAAGTATATAATACTAATAGGGTAATTATATCTAAATGTTAAGGATATGGTTATAGCAGGTGATGTTTACATAAGAATGGGTGTGCGGTCTCCCGAAGAAGGGGGAGATATTTCGGAGTTTCGTGTGATTAAATTGGACGCGCGTTGGACCAGTTCTATGGTGGGTCTGATGCAGCGGGGTTGCGGTCGAGGGTAACGTAGCCGTAAATAAATAACACTGAGGATACTTCCTATCCCAAGAACAGCGATGAAGGCTGACACAATAAAAATGGTGGTAGGTGTAGAGACTCGGGAAGAGGGTTTATAATTTGGTTGAGCCGTAAGAAGCTGTTCCAGATCGAATTCCATTTTGGTTAGAGATTTGTCGGCTGGTAAGATCTCTGCATCTGTTTGCATCTCGGAAGTTAAACTGAGAAGTTGAGGTTGTGTCAGTCGAGTTTGGATGATTTTTAATTCTGTTTCATTGATAATATTCTCGATAGGAGGAATGATGAAATGATTCATAGTTTCGAGATGGATTGCAGTTTTCCTTTGAAAATACGAGGTTAAAATAATTCCGGGAAGATATCTGACACAAGTTTCAGGAAGTATTATTATACCCGTATTGTTTATTTTAGAGATGGTGATTGGAGGATCTTTCTCGTCGTTGGAGGAACATCGAATAGTTAGACTCATAGATAACCAAGGAACATGGACTTATTATATTCCTACTGGTTAGGAATAGAAGAAGTCCAAGTTCCTTGGTTACATTACGTCGGAAAATAGGAGAATAAGCCCTAATTAATCGTCGAGGACATAATTGATTAATACATTTCTTATTTCCCAAGTATAAGGAATATTCGCAGTTCTGTCTTGGCGATTGCCAGATAGGTACGCTGCGTGAGCACATGGCTACAGGAGTCGTCTGACATTTCATTAATTTATGATACGGTAATAACATATACGATTGACGATTTCTTGATAAAGCGATAATTGGATAAGAATTGTTATAATAAACAAAGGATTGTATAGTAGGATATACAGGAAGTCGTACAATTTCGTAGATATCAAAATATCCTGTGGGAGTAATGAGAGGTATTTTGGCAAAAAGGCAGAGTCTTTTTGGTAATGCTATGGCTGTAGTAGATGTCCATTGGTAATATTTGAAGATTGTTTCAAGGCTGGGTGTTTCCAAGAAGGAATATCCTTCGGGCAAATGTAATTGTATCTCTTTGAGGGTGTTCAATAATACTTCCTTGGGAAGAAAATAAGTGCTTAGTCGGCCTTGTTCCAAGGTTTCGATGGCATTTCGGATTTCAAGTATTAGAGTTCAAAATTCTCTGATGGAGAACCCGGTAGATCGAACTGTTGATTCCACTGCTAAATGATATTGGTGTTGGATTAATGTTTCTTCGATAAGGATTTGCTTTTTTTATTAAAGAATAAATTTGTTGTCGGTTTGTCTTGGCGATTCATAAGGTATCATTGAGTAAAGTTGCTTGAGACTGGAGAAAGTGAGTAAATTCCATATTTGTTTCTGATAATTGCGCTGTTTTTCGTTGAGACATTCAATATCTTTCGAGGTGGCTGTTCCAAATAGTTTTTTTGTGAAGCTTTCTCTCGAAAGCCACAGGCTAACAATGGGCCAGATCTAAAGTACGACCTTTGGCCAACGGTAAACTTTGAGAATTTCAGTGGGGCAGGTAAATATTTTCAGTTCTTTCTAACAGTGCCAGTAATATAGGTACCCATTGTATATAAATATCAAACAAGAGGAACCGACATAAAGAAATTGTCTACAAAGAGATGATAGCCTTTTCTGAGGTACGACCCCGTCTCAAGCAGCTTTATTACGGCGCTGTACCCTAGACCAAATTTAGAATTGTCCTTTTCCTGCTTAGTCCTGGCCCCTTTATAAGTGAAAAAACTCAAGTAGTACTTAGAGACTGAGTCACACAGCATCCAAAATTTTATGCCCCACTGATGATGATGTTTTTTTTGGAAGGTACTGCATGAGCGAGGTTCTATTTTTCGTACCAACAAGGCTCTCATCCACACAAATTTGCTGGTGTGGTGTGTAGTGATGCCGGAACACTCTGTTAGCATGATCTACCAGAGGTTGATACTTAGCACAAGAATCGTATCCTTGTTCCCCTGGGTTGGATAACTTAGTGTTATTAACGAGAAGGAAAAATCGCAACAAGTGATAAAAGCGGGTTCTTGGAAACATGAAGAAGAATCTCTTCTGGAGGAAGAAGTGGACCAGTAGGATGCTATATAAGGCTTTTTGATTAGACCCATGTTCAATATACATGCGAGAAACCCCTTTATTTCAACAACCGAACTTTTGGACCAGTTCTTCAGAGAAAGCGGTACATTATTCCCCATGCCATTTATCACTTTTTGAGCGTAACGATTTGATTCCGTTACGATTAGATTGAGCAAAGTAACGGTGAAAAAAAGGTTGAAATACGCAATCGGTGGTGAATCTGGCAGTGGCATGTGCTTAGGGCCAGCTAGCTCAAGAAAAGAGAAAGGAAGAGAAGTAGGTTGCTCGGGAGATAAAACCTCCTGATAGTCTTCATCATCACATGGGTAATGGTGCATATATGGTGTTGGCATGATCATACCATGCCAATAAAAATCTACTGGTTGACCTTATGGGTATGGTGCATAGGTCTAGTAGATAGCGGATTGGTGTATTTAAGTCTCAGGGCCTACTGGTATGCTCACGCAGGTACAGTAGGGGTGGTGGCGGGACCTTTGGGACGGGATGTATGTAGGTCAAGGGGGCGGTCAAAACAGCTTTATTAATAAAATTTAACTTCATATTATACTTTGACAAGAATTTTATGAATCAAAGACACTATATAGTTTAGTCATAGCTTACACTTAAATATATTTTTAGTTTCTTTAAATTGTTATTGAATAAAATGGATTATTCTTTATCATATTAGAGTACAAAAATTACCAAATGATCGCCTAAATATCGGGCTATAATATAGCTAATTAAATGATTGGAATAAAGTAATTTGACATTTGATGTAGGCGTTAGGCGCCATCTCTTAAGTAAATTAATAATTAAAATTAAATAAATTTTAGAACCTTCTGGAATAAAAGAACTGGCCCAGGACGAGGCTTGAATCCAAAACCTTCACTTGCCGTGCGGTGCGCTTGCCAGTTACGCCACCCGAACTTTTTTTTTTCAAATAATTTTATTATCAGAACAATATATCCTTTATACAGAAACTATACCAAACTGGATGGGTATAGAATAGTTAAATATTTACATTTAAAATATTTAATAGTTTACAAGAGCATTACAGGTTTAATTGTAGTGAACCATTACGTTCCATAATAAGTCCAGTCTTTATCCAGTTTTCTTTTTCAATATTTGTAAAGTTCTGCTTTTTGTACTCTAGCAGTTGTCTCTGGTTTTCCATTAGGTTTTTAAAAATAAAAAAGGTTATTCCTTCGTTGGTTTTTTTGTAATAGGATAGATTTCTGCTTGTCCAGATTGCGTTTATCACGATGATTAGTATTGTTAGTTGCTGTTTAGTCTCTGTATACTCACATTTGATGTCTTCTATATTGTGCGTTCGTGTTAGAGAACATTTGTTACTTAATGTTGTTCAGAGTAGGTTCGTGTGTCTGCATTCCAGGATGGCGTGTTCAAGCGTTTCTTTGTTGTAGCATATGGGACAGTCTGTGCAGTTTTTAAATTTTTTTTTGCTTTCTCCATTCGTTTGTCTGTAGGCAGTTATGATGAAGTTTCCAAAAGATGGTTTTCGCTTTGCTAGGGATATTTAGTTTTGAAATGATTTTAATTATATTTTTACTTCTCAGATTGAATTGACATATACGGTTTTGGGGTTTCGGAATAAATTCATCTATTACTTTATAATAGAGCTCTTTTGGTGTTGATGTAAAGATGATTTCATCGGAGAAGTTTTCTTCATTGTTCTGTAGCATCGTACAATTTCAAGCAGTATTGTTGGTGGTCTTAGCCTGTGTATTTTCTCGGTAGTTATGACTATATTTGGTATGGAGTTGGAAAAATGCTTTCGCTAGGCTAGTCCAGATGCAATATTTGTGCAGGTTATTTATTAATTTGATCCTCTGGATTAAGGTTTTCAGGGAGACTTCCAATAAGCCAGCTCCTCCGTTTTCTAAACAATTATATAACGTCGTTCTTCTTATCGGTTCGAAGTTTGAGCCCCAGATGAAGGTGGCACATATTCTATTGATTTGCGTCACCGCTCTCTTGGGGAGTGGTTGCGTGTGAATAAGATACCAAAAAGGGCCTAGCAGTTTGATATTCGCTAATTTAGCCTTTCCAGTAATTGAGATATTTCTTCCTTTCCACATGTAAGAGGTCTTTCTTACCTTCTCGATGTCTTTGTTCCATTGCTCGTTGCTATTCTTACCTATCAGTATTCCCAAACATTTGATATTGGTCTTGGACCAGTTAAATCCTAAGTAGTTTGATGAGAGATTTTCCCAGGCTCCAATCCAGAGCCCTTTGCACTTTTGAGGATTCATTTCCGTACCAGAGATATGTTCAAATTTCTCGAAAACTAGACTCACCATCTTAATACTGTTTATGTCAGTGAGGAACAACGTTATGTCGTCCGCATAAGCAGTGTATTTGATCTCGCTGTCAAGATTGTTTTGAAGGCGGTATCCTTTGATGTTACTGTCAGCTGTAATGTGGTGGAAAAGGGGTTCCATGCAAATAATAAAAAGAAGCATGGATAATGGGCAGCCCTGGCGTACAGAACTGTACAGGTTACATTTGTCTGTAAGTTTTCTGTTAACTATTATTTGGCTGGTGGCGTTTTCGTAACACAAGTTTATCCATTTGAAACAGTTTTCTCCAATGTTAATGTGGTTTAGGACCGACCCGAGGTAATCGTGCCCGATATTATCAAAGGCTTTATGGAGGTCTATTTGTAGAAGACCGCATGTATTGTGACATTGGCTGGCTAATTCGTAGATGGATTGAGAGAGAAAAATGTTAGAGTGGATGGAACGGTTTTTATGCCACAGGTTTGGTGCTCGTCTATGATCGAGGGGACGCAGGTTTGAAGTCTGGTGGCTAGGACTTTAGTGAGGATTTTGTAATCGGTATTGAGCAGTGAGATGGGTCTCCAGTTTGTGATTTTCGTTAACTCTTCCTTTTTGTCGGTTTTAGGAATGAGGGTGATTATTCCGTGATTGAAGCCATTTATCAGTTTGTTAATTTTTATAGCGTTGTTGATCATGTTGACGTATCGTTGCCTTATCAAGGGGAAAAATTGTTTATAAAATTTAGCAGGTAGCCCATCCGGTCCTGGTGATTTGTTATTTCCCATGCTATTTAGCGCTGTTTTGCATTCTTCGTAGGTGATGTTTTTATTTAGCTCAGTACTCTGCTTATCGTTAAGCTTTGGCATTCGAGACATGAAGTCTCGTGCTTTTCCTTCGTGAAAACTTTTCCTTTCGAATATTTTTGAGTAGTATTAGTGAATAAATTTTGTTATTTCTTCCTCATCAGTTATTATTTCATTATTTCCATTTTTTACTGTACTGATTGTTTTATATTGATTATGCTTTCGTTCCATTTGATAAAATTTCTTGGACGATTTGGTTTCCTGTTCACAAAGCTCTGCACGAGATCGGATAAATGCTCCATATAGACGGTTCTCGTGATATACCTTTAGTTTGGCTTTTGCGTCCGCAATGGCTGTTTGATGCTTGCCAGGGTATTGGATTTCGTCCATATATGCCTGTTTCAGTTCCCGTATCCCGTTTTCGTATTCTTTACGACGTTGTTTTTCTTTATTTATACTTATCTTAACTGCGATATTTTTAATATTTTTTTTCACAGTTTCCCACCAATCACAGTCGTTTTCTCCCGTGGTGTTAAATATCGTTTGGGTTGCTTCAGTTAGGAAGTCGACTTCTTTCAGTAGATTTACGTTCATTTTCCAGGGTATATTTACTCTATGTTTGGGTTTGCAGTTCCTCTTTGTTAAGTCGAGTGTTAAAATAACATCGCTATGATTAGTTAAGTGATTCGGAATGATTTTGCATTCCGACGTTATCTGCTGGAGGTGACCAGAAATATAGAATCTATCCAAACGGGAGTGAGATTTATTCTGATGGTATGTGAATTCACATTTATGAGGGTTCATTTTACGCCAGATGTCAATTAAGTCAAACCGATCTTTCAGGGTCTGGAAAATTTTAGTTTCGCTTTTATTGCAGGTGTTTCCTATTCTGTCTATATCTTTCTCGACGAAGTTGAAGTCACCGCCTAATACGACTTCGTTAGTGGAATCCAGATAAAAATCAAGGATATTGATAAAGTCACGTCTTGCTTTCGGATCTCCTGATGGGCAGTAAACTGAAATGACTCTCTGTATTTCATGTGAAAATTCTATATCGCAAAGAGCCAACCGCCCGTGGTCGTCGTGTGCCTGGTATACGATATTAATGCCATGTTTAACTAGAATCGCCGTTCCTGCGTTACCTCTGTTACCGTGGGACCAGACACCTTGATAATACTTGTTTATGTTACGGGCAAATTGATGAAAATTTTCATTTTCACTAAGCATTGATTCCTGAATTAATGCAACGTCAATTTTACTAGTAAGAAGTTTATGAATAAAGATTTGTTGTTTATTTTTGTTGTTTAGACCGTTGATGTTTATTGAGAGAATTTATAGCTTATTCATTCCGGCGGGATTATCATGACTTCCGGCTCGTTTGTTTTGATATTCTCTTCTTTTGTGTTCTTATCATTACTGTTATTTTCTAATTTATCGTTTTCTAAGGTCGTTTCCATTTCGTTCGTTTATTGTCGATTTTATTCCTAAACACGGTGGCATTCCAGTTGTCGCCAAGTCTAGTATCTTGCAATAGAGCCACGTCTATGTTATTCTGCAACAGATACTGTACTAAAAGGTCCTGTTTGTGGTGAACGTTAAGCCCGTTTATATTAACCGTTATAATGCATAGCTTGCTTCGCATCTTGGGGGAACAATCATAACCTCTTATTTGTTAGTAACCGTTGTGTAGACGTTTTCGGTTATCCCTGAAAGAGTATCGTCCGATGTCATTAAATTTTCGCATTCCATTCTTTCTTGGTTTAATGTGTTTAAAATTTTGAATTTATTCGTAGTTACGACAATGTCTGTCGTGTCACAACCTTTTTGAGTGTCTGGTCTAGGCTTGACTTCATTATATTTAATCGATGGAGTCGCCTTAATTTTCCTTTGTTTGTCAGGAGGGCTTCCGGACGAATTTTGTCTCTCGTCAGTGCTTAGTGGTTTCCTGTTAAATTCTTCTTTGTTGTTTTGTTTGACTGAAGACGACGCCTCGGGCTTCGTCGTTGCTGAAACGTTGGCATTGTCTCCTCCCCTGTTGCCTTATTGTTTTCTGACTCTTTGTCTACATTACCACACCACGTGCTTTCGACCGTTGTTGCCGAAGCATACGTTTTTCCAATACAGTTTTCGGTTGAATGACCAAATTTTTTTACAAGTTTTGCACTTTTTCGAGACAGTTTCTTCTGATATGACCAAATTGTTTGCATCGATAACATAGTAGTGGTCTGTCCGCGATGACAACCGATCCAGTCATACCTTTCACCCTTATAAAATACGGCAATTCTTCAATACTTATTCCTTGTTTCAGCTCTAACCATACTCGTCTTTTGTTCGTAAGGACATGTTCCAACCCAGGCACTGCCGATTTTAAAAATTCGCACTTTACAATTCTTCCATAATTTATGAAGTGTCTATTAACCAGATCATGTGATAATACTGGTGTTAACCAATGTATATTAATAATCACTTTCCGGTTTTCTATAGGAATAATTCGACATTTCCTACCTTTAACTTGTATTTCTCTCAGATTTAGTAAAGCACTTGCGCTATTTTCCGTTTTCATTCCTATAATGTAGACATGAGTCACTACACTGGCACCAAAGTGTACGATGTCTTTCAAATCGATAACACTTCTAAGTGAGGGGACAAAATCTTCGATGTCGTAGGGTCCGTTTCCGGGGTCAACAATTAACAGCAGCGTATTTCTCCAGTCCGTGTCATTTGGAAAATTCAGTAATCGTAAAATATCTTGATCACATAAGTAACGGTGGCTTTCGCCACGTAAACTTTGAACTTCGACAGTTTCAAAGCGCGACATTTCACGTCCTACTCACACCGCGGTCGAACCGGTTCTCGTTACGCCACCCGGACCCCAAGCGAGTCTTCGCTTCCAGAAGTATATTAGATTTAGATATAACCTTACTTGGTTAAATACATGGTAGTTCTTTTGAATACATGGTATTCGTACTTTTGAATATATGGCAGTTCTTGTTACTGTTATGAGAAGTTTGGTACAAATTTAAATTTTTATTAATATTTTAAAAAGCAAATTTCACTTTTTACAGGCTGCCGATGAAAACTGGGAACAAACGAAGAACCATCGTCATCAAATGAAAAAGTGTTAAATGAAGGTGAGGTTACAAAGAGATTATAAAAAATTTTCCGATTCATAAAATAATTTGTTCAAAAATTATTAAGGAATGATTTAATGTTAAACTCATTGTATTAAAATCTCTTTAGGTTTAGTAACTTAAAATTAATTATTACAAAATCTCCTCTACTACATTTTTTTTACATTACATTTAGTGGAGCACTCCCTCTGACCTGTTGCATTAAATGCTACTGGCTTGAGGTACTCCTCTTTTAATTAACCTGCTTCGCATACGCTTTGCAGGTAGTTAAGATTACATAGTCGCGGTCGTAGCCGCAATACATTAATACCCGACAATTCTATTTTTTACATTAATTATATTTTTGTTGAGTAGAGTATTTGATGTCATTAATTTAACAATGAACTATGACAGAAATTTTTATGTTCTGTTTTTATAACAAGTTTTTATAAATTCATTGAAATAATAATATATGTTAACATTATTTATAAGGCTACTTTTCCTAATAGGCCAATTGTAACCTTNTATTCTCCCGTAATTTATAAAATGTTTCGTCACAAGTTCGTGGGATAGTTCGGGAGGGAGCCAGTGTATTGTGGCTATTATTTTCCGGTTTGCTATATTTACTATATTACAAGGCTTACCTTTTACATTAATGGTTCCTTTATTAAGAAGAGTTTCCGCCGTAGCTTCATTCTTAAGCCCGATAGTAAAGACATGGGTCACTACAGATGCGCCAAAATGAATGATATCCTTTAAGTCAATGACTTCTCTTAATTCAGTTACAGAATCTTGAATATTGTAAGGACCGTTTCCAGGATCGACGACCAAAAGTAGGGTCTTACACCAGTCTATATCATTTGGAAAGTTTAGTAATTTCATAATTTCTTCATTCGATAAAGCACTTCGATTATACCGGGTTGTACTGGGCGAGTTACCCATGATTTCGGAACTAGAAACAGGGAGCGAGGCCATCACACGTCCACATACAACGCTGAGCTATCGACGGAACGAATATAACGTCTGTGAATTGGTTCTCATAAGTTTTGACGCCGAACGTGAGAAAAAAACGATCAAGTCCGTCGAGGCGGATTTGAACCACCGACCTATGGATAGCTATAGCCACTACAGTCCACCGCTCTACCAGCTGAGCTATCGACGGAACGAATATAACGTCTGCGAATTGGTTCTCATAAGTTTCAACCGGCACTATTTCAGCTGGTTGGTAGCAGTACGCTGCATTCATCCAGTGAGATAAAAAAGCCATATCACTGCAGAAAAGATGCCACATCGCCCGAATCGAAATCAAGTTGCTGTGAGACAGTGTCCCGTATTATCGACGACGCCATCATCCGATCACTCGCCACGCTACTACAGCCAACATTTTGAGTGCAACTCTTATTGCCAAGTATTGAGTGGTTGGCGAAAATGCATGTATCGAAAGATAGGGCAGTACTTCAGGACGAGGTGGCCGAGCGGTTAAGGCGATGGACTGCTAATCCATTGGGTTTTTCCCGCGTGGGTTCGAATCCCACCCTCGTCGATAACGTGCCTTTTGGCTGCGTCTTCTTTTAGGCTGCGTTTAGCTCGGAGTGTCTTACAATTTCCAACGCACGCGAAGAAAAATCGTAATATTTTTCTTTAGCCTTGTAATTTTCCTACTCTTACTTAAAACTTTTTCAAAAGTCGATCGCGAATATTTACGCATTCGTATACGACGAGCCGTATTTATACGAGTTTTAACATCCTGCATTTACCGGTGTCCCACTTCATCCTTTGTCGTGCCAGTCTGCTGTGTGAAAAGTTGTCCAACGACATTTGGTGACGTCACTGTCGACTCACTATGTAAGTTGAAGGCGGCGAACATCAATTAGTTTGCAAGTTCGCTCAATGACAGGATAGTTACGATTGTATAAAGTTGACGTTCCAGGCTAAATTACTACATTTGTTTAAACTCAATACAAAGTGAAGGAGTTTTAAGTGCAGTTGTTTATTAATATGGCAGCTCGAACTAACGATTAATTTCTCGGATGATATCTTGAAAATTTCGAGTCTCATTTACAGGAAACATTAGGTGAAATTTTGGGAGAACTTCAATATTTTACTGAACGCCGATGGCATTGGTCCTCTAAAATCACAGATAAACAGAGTTAAGTAAAATTGGCTGTATTTGTTCGTTTTAAATAATAACTAAATAATATCAGCTGCAGGTTTCATATGTTTATTATAAGAAAATGTGTGCAAGTTTTTATTTTGAGTCTATAGTCAATTAAATCTAGTTACAGTAGATCTCTGTGTGTGTCAAAGTTAAGCAACGGAACTCACTCACGTGGGTCAACCACAACCATAACTTTACGCAATTTCTTACGGGACATGGTCGCTTCAACAGCTACCTTCACCGCTTCAACCTCCAGGACAGAGATCTCTGCGACTACTGCGGTGACGGGAGTGATCACTATGTCTTCCATTGTTTAATGCTTCTTAAGAAAAGGCTCACCATCTTGACGTGTCTCCATGCAGGCATCACTTGGCCCTGCAGCCACCACATCCTACTTGAAAACAGGAAACTATACAAACTCTATCAAACTTATCAATACCTACTAGACCATCACTCCAGTTCACTGCTTTTTCCCATTCTCAACCTGACCCATTGTCAAGCTGACGTGATTGCGTGCACTTCTTTACATCCTTATACTTGGCTATACTGACTTTATTTGCCTCGGATAAATCATGTATATATGTATTTATTCTGTAATTACCGTACATTGTATAGTCTCTAATAACTTTATTTGCTTATTTTAATCACTTCTTTATTGTTACTGTAATTATGCAACAACGTTTTTACTCCTGTGTTTATATCATTTTATTGTCAATAGTATGTAATTTCTTAATTTTATTTTATATTTTATTTCAATTTTGTATCCATATGTTAACTCATTTTATGTACCTAATGTACTATATATTTCCTACCCACCCCAATTGTGCTATGCCGTATTGCAGATGTACCACGTACAGTACAGTACATATGTTTTAATAAATTGAATTGAATTGAATTTCTGTGTGTGTATTATAGATTGATAGAAATATAGCTTATTGCAACATTATATTGCCAGTTAAATTAAACTAATGAGTGGTCAACATTTCCAGTACATTAATATACAGCATAAAATTTTAAACATTGAAATATTTAAAAGTAAAACCAGAAACATCAAGAAATGTATTTAAAAAAGTGCTCAGGGGTATATTTTGTGTATAGAGTAGTAATTTTGTGTAAACAGAGAGTGGTGTCGTTTGTCGTATCTTGAGTGGGGTTCGGCTTAATAAACATTTTATTCGTTATTATCATTTATTGTTTTTTTTTTTTTTATAAAACATGTCTAACTTCGAAGTTAAGCTTACTCCGATTTTATAATAAAGTGTTAAAAGACTTTTAAAATGCATATAATATGACGATAATTCCTTCAAACTGTTTATAATGAAATAAACTGGAATAATTAGTAATGAAATAAATCTATAATGAATGCACTGCCAAGTGTGCGTTTGAAATCGAAATATTGTTTTATTAAAAACGACATTGGCATCGATACCAAAACTGTATCTTATGAAAATTCTTGATCTCACTTTTGACGTCGAAAATACTACTTGATGTCCCTCCCTGATATCAAGACTTTCCATAGCCAAATAATTACGAATGTAAAACGTAATCATTGAATGAAGGTTTCAAACATTTTTGTCCTTTGTTTATAGTACATCTAATATAAAAGGTAATAATTTGAAAATGATTAATCTACACCTTGATGACGGCAGCTGCTGTACCTGTAATGTTTACAGATATGTTTTTGGAGACTTATTATTGTTTAAAATTCAGAATTTATATTTTTGTTTTTATGTAGTAATGCAGTTTTCATTTTATAAATAATATATTACGATATTGTCTATAAAATTAAAATTTTGTCACGATTACGAAATGGCAGTCATTACTTTGTCAGAACAATATAATGCCAAAAACAATTAATGCAAATGTTTCTTACTCATATAATCTTTTAATGCTGTGCAATATATTCAGTTTCCGATGGATTAATACAGAACGTTTGTAAAATAATCATTATATTTTATTAAATTACTGTACAATAAAAATTTTTATATATGTTGTAACTTATAATTTTATTGAAACATAACAAAAATTGTTGAATAGTTAATTAATTATAAATAATATAAATATATATAATAATTAAGAGTCAAATTTATCCAGGATCTGTTTATTGCAGATTAGAAAATGATAAATCCAAACCTGGATTGTTGCTATTAAAATGAATAGCAGAACGGATTAAAGTTTTGTCGTCGTAAGTTGACAAAATCTCTCTTCTGCAATGATAAAACATATTAAAATTAAAACAAATAATTAACATTTAAATATAAGGAATGATTTTATACTTGTAGAGTGATTGCGGTAATATTTCAGGTCCATTGCAAGGTACAAAATGGACTAAGAATGGGCATCTTTCATTTAATGATCCATAAAATTCTGGATTATCTGTAATTTATAGATTATTATTAAGCCTTAAAAAATCTTATACATATATAATTATTTGTCCAATATTACAATTAATTTTCTGAACATTTATATGTTATTTGCTATAAATTTTAAGGACTTATCACATCACAGTTTTTTAAAATAATTGGAAATTGAAAACTGTGGTGTGATAAGTCCTTAAAATTTATAGCAAATAATATATAAATGTTCAGAAAATTTATGAAAAGTATATTTTAAACTTTTATAATTATTTTAGATGACACAATTCTTTACCTTTTGGTACTTCAGGATAAGAATAGGGAGAAATGGGATTGAAATGGCTGCCAACCATAGCGACATGACTTGGTATTCTTTGTCTTGTTTGATAAGTTTGAAGAAATCTTCCATCGTTATTTACATAACTTTGTTCGTTAAGTAACCCGTTTCGATTTCCGAAATGACAACCATTCGATTTGACATAATGCAAATAATTATGATGTTCAACAGAATTTAATCCGACAAAACTTGAACTTGGATATTGTGGATAACAACATAATTGACCTCCAGAACAGCAGTTTGACAACGAAATGTTGCATAAGTTCTGCACAATGTACATTTCATTTTTAACAATACTTTGACTATCACAAAATTGTTTTGCTGATGCTTGATTCATTTCTGGATCATTAGATTCCTTAATAAAATCTGTTGTAGTAGAATATTCCTTAATTTTCACATTCTGCAAATCATTCTCTTCTTTTATAGTCGTGCTGAAGTCGACATCTCTTGTTTCCTGCTGAGAAGAAGAAAGTTTTGACTTTTTAGGCTCTTGAATATATTTGTTATAAAAATCTTCAGTGAAATACTGAATTTCGGAAGTAGAATCTTGTAAATTGTAATTTTCGTGTTTTCTTTTCACCGAAGTATATTCGGGATAAGAACTGAACAATGTATTTTCTGAATTGCGTATGTCAACAGGTTCAGAAAGTTTGGATATCTCTTTTTCTTGTACTTGTTTTTGTGCAACTGTTTATAAAATAGAAATTATATTAGCTGCAAATTTTTAAAAATATCTAAATAATACAATTAAATCATACATAATTCTTTTTCATTAAATTCTGCTGATGGATTGTCTTCAGATTTATTTTTTGATGCAACTGAAGTAGGTGTATGCAGCGTATTACATGAAAAAGCATTCTTGTTCAGTATCGCTCGCTTGATTTTCTTATTCTTCCTAGCCACAAATGAATTATATTCGTAGTCTGAGGAAATATATATAATGTTATAGTATTCTATTTATATTTGGTCGGCCGGATGACCGAACGATTAAGGTGGCAATCTACGGGACTGAATACGGATGGAAACAAATTTTCGGGAGGCGGTCTATTTGGATATAAAAGGATCCGCCCGTCGACAATCCGACCGCTTCATTGTGAGCAGAGCCAAACCCACAATGGACTTACAAAAAGTCCTTCTTATTCCGGAAAGATTTTTAAAAAAGTACCCTACGTTTTATAATATAAATAATTTAAGACAAAATACAAAAATCAAGAAAAATGGATTCATCCAAAGCGAGGGACAAAATAAAGAACGTAATTTCCTCTGTTAATTTCGAATTACCCTTAACGAATACACTGTGCCGCTTTCTTCTGTTATAATTATAAGTTAATCTTTAACTTTAAAATTTTACGCAATATTTGTATTAGGGAATAATTTCTCTGATGAAAAAATATCTAATAAATTCTACCATTTTCAGAATTTGTACATTTTATGTTTTTACCCAAATATGGCAATTCGGTTCCCTCTGAAAAAACTTGGAGATTCAATATTATTTACAATGCAAAATCGAATAAATAAATATAAAAACTAGATAATCTGATGTGCAAGTCATTATTATCATTAAAAGAAGATACGTGTGACAATTTTATTGGAATAAGATTTAAATTTTATTAGCTGCTAATTTTACGTTTTATTTTGTTTGGTAAGAATTTCAATTTTTTTAAATAAGCATAATAAGTAGTAAATAATTAGATAAATGGTATGCGAGAATTCGTTTTTAGAAGTTTTTGAAGGATTGTTTAAAACGGATATGCAGTGCTTTAACTTCAGCACAACGAGGATATCCAGCTGAAATGACCCACTGGCGTCACGGCGTACTTCTTCAATACGACAACGCTCACCTCACGTCGCTAATTTGACAAAAAATGCTATTACAGAGTTCGGTTTTCTCTAGAATAGCATTTTTGATCAAATCCGTTCCTCTTCAACAATCTGCGAGGCGTTCATTCAACAATGACGTGAAACTGAAAACGTAGCTCCATGAACTCTTCAAGTCAAGAATCAGTGATTTATACGGTCAAGGCATTGAAAAGAAGTTAGTGTAAAGTTGGCAAGAAGTCGTGAACAATAAAGGATAATATATTTTTTTGATTCACTAACACAAGATGTGTTACAATTTCACTAACACATCCTGTGTTAGTGAATCAAAGAAATTAACAAAACACGATTATTGACTGATTTGTTAAAACTGTTGATGAAAAATAGATTAAAATGCGCAATTATTTATTGTTACGATGCTGCAATGCCGGGCTGCAATGTTTAATTATACAGTATTTTAAATATATTTAATTTAAAATACATGCTCTCCACCTTAAATTAGTAGTGTCTTGCTCCTGTACATCACAATTTTACTGTTAACAATAGAATCGTGCCGGTCATCTATCTAACTCCTTTCAAGGGAAGATTTTTGAATTAAAATAACGTAACTTCCGGTTTGTGTCGAAAGTTTGTATACAGTATAGCTAATCTGGGCCTCCTGCCCAAAGAATTTCCATATCTGGTCGGACTTTAATCTGTCTAACTCTGTTATTGAGATTAAGGAAAGACAGACAAACAGATGGACAGCAGTGGAAATTTATAATTTTTAAAATATTAGATTTATATTATACTTTTTAGTATATTATCAATAGGTATTTTTGTTCTTGATAAGTTTATATACTTGTGATTAATTTAATGTCTCGGTCTCTGATATAAAAATTTATCATTTTTTGTCATTTATTGACCTGTTATTGAAATATTTCTCATTTGTTTTTTCTATTTGTTTGTTTGAGTATTTTATTGTGTATTGATAAAGTCAAATAGTCGAAACAAGCTAATTGTTTAATTTAGTTTATATGATTAAGTGAACGCCAGTCTGATTGTCTTGCAATATGGTACCACTGTAGATTGTTTAAAATTTATGAAAGCAGAAATAGAATTCGAACTTATATCGTTCATTCGGAACGATGTGAGTTCGAATTGTATTTCTGTTCTCGTGAATTTTCATGGACACATCAATCTCGGTCGTTCAATCCATATTATCCGACATTATTGTAATGTAACAAAAAAATGAAAAATGGCAGAGGTAGTAAGGCGCTAGTCTGCCACTCTGAAGAATCTGGGTTTGAGTTCAGGAGAACCTATAAATTTTTCAAAAATGTCATGACCCGGATACGTCGGGCCTTATCCTTTACCACTAATCACTCAACCACACTCAACTCGAGCCTGATCCAATACTGAGTGTGGTTGAGTTCCGACAAAGGAAAAAAAACAGTTAGAAAAAGAGCAAAAAGTTAAAAAAGTAGGCAAAAGGACAAGTTTCATAATGTCTTATATGCTGTTTCTGGGTATTTTTCGACTCGTCCTGATTCGATTCCGGGTTTCCCAGAACAGTAAACTGCTACCTTGACCGATCGGCCATCCGGCCGTTGGTCAAGGTAGCAGTTTACTGTTGTACAGTTTGCATTACTGTTACAGTGTACAGTTTGCATTACTGTTAGTAATGCAAACTGTACACCGAAAACAATATTTTTGTCTATTTTTCACTAACTTACACTCGTTTTTGCCTTTCACACATTTTTGTCTATCTAAAATCAATCCTTCATGTAAAAATGCTACCAAAATTATCTCGCAATTACAAATATAAAAAATATCAATAGAACTATACATCCCTTTGAATACAAACGAAAACGAAGAAATTAAGAATGAGTCGCTTTATTCGCGTACAAATGGCTTTCTTTGGCGTGAGAGAGAAAATTGATACAGATAGTACGAATTACCTATGTATAAATGTTCATGTCCCGCAAGTAATTTTCGATCAATATAAAGTATCAATTTAATGAACGCACGATTAGTTCTCTCAAACAAAATCACATGTGGCGATGACCGCTAATTTATAAGCTTAATCTATACTCTTTTTATCTAACCCATTAATAATTTTATGTATCGTAAAATAAATTAATAATAAGTGCAAAATTATTTATTACTTGCCATTTACAATTTTATAACAAAAAATCACAGCAGTCTCCTCATCTTCCTTTTCGGTAATAGATTGAAGGTGAAAAGGATTGAAAAAAAAGACTTAGAAATTTGTCTACTTAAGTTTCAAATGAAAATAGTCCTGGGTTATGTCGTCTTTATGCAAATAATGCATGATTTTTATGCAATAGATTGACAAATTAAATCTGAGCATTTTTGCTGATGGTATGAAGTTATAACAGCATATATTTCTGTCTTCAAACATAATTTTAACTCGGAAAATTGAAGAAAGAAATTCTAGCCCCATTCTGTTTCGGAGTTTTGTTTTTGTTGCAGTTACTCGTGAAAACACTCTTTCAACTATAGTATTGTTAATTGGCACACTGAATATAATCAATGCAAATTGAGACAATTCTTCCAAAACGAAACCACCAACCGAATTTAATGGTTATTGCTTTGCACCAGAAATATGCTCCATCTGTCGGTATGCCATGAGAAAAGCAGCCCATTCTATCGTCAGCAGTGGAATTTACTTTTCCTTTTGGAAAAGTAAATTTGTTTTTTTTTAAAACTCACTCAGTACCGGCAACACGAATGTTAAATATAATTTGTTCGCGGCAACAGAATACATAGCAGATAATTTTCTCGTGTAATATCTATCACAGTGGAAGAAACCATTTTAAAATGGAATTGTAAAGCATTCCATTGATGTAGGATTCTCTTTACGCAGTTGCTTCTTGCTGGCCACCGTGTAGGAGAAAGAGAAAGAATTTTTAAGAGTTCCTAGACATCGTTTATCAATTTGTATAGCTCCATATAAGAATCACTGTGCAAAGCAGATCTGTGAAACCAGCTATGTTTCTCTGAGCAAATAATCTATATTTCTAGGCAATTCCTCTGATGCGTGTGAATAAGATAAATGAAGAGAATGACAGATGCACTTTATTAATATTATATTTAAGTTATCTTTTTTCATGTGTGTGTAAGAGAGTTGATATTACCGCACAGGTTAGATGCACCATTAGTTGCAATAGCAAAGTATTGTTGAATATTGACACCAACATCAGACAAAAAGTGTTTAACAGCATCATGCAATGCCTCCGCAGTAGTAACTGTGATAGAAATTAATCCGAGGAATTGAGATACTATTCGATTATCCTTTGAGTTATTATATCTAATACACAAGCATAAATGTTTCACACAAAAAATATCGGTTGATTCATCAATAAGAAAAAAAAAACATGATTCTTAATAATAGCAGAGCACTTAGTTCTATACATTTTAAAATTTTTCGTAAACCGCCATCGATGATGAACTCGACGAAGGAAATTCATTTATACTAATTCTGTTAAATGATCAACATTTCTAATGTTTTTATGGCAACAAATGCAGCAAACTTGAGTTCAAGTGTAGTGATCATACACTTTTGAGAAAATACGGTTGTCAACCTTTGCTGAGCAATAATACTACGTGCTTAGCTTCGTGCGAAGTTATGCACACAGCATTCTTAATGTTTTGCAGTAGATGCATGTTTGCTTCAGTCAGTTTTGAGGCTCTGAGATACACTTTACAAAGTTCACATTATGCTTTTTCACTAGTTCCTCACTTATTTAATTAATCCATTTGCTAAATTCTTTATTTGCGTGTCAAGAATTTTGGAAGTTTTTATGTACTTCCCATTATGCTAGTATGAGTAATACAGTAACACAATTAAATTTTCAATGTTCGCGTTTACACAATACCGTTCAACTAGTAGACCTAGGTATAAATTAGAACAGCAACACGGTCAGTGATACTGCAACGGCGCGAACTCAACAAAAGTCTAGTTTGCCAGATCTGAAGATAAAAAAGTAGAGTATTTTTAAGATTTGTAACCCGCATATAATTAAAACTAGCCCAAAAAAGTACAGTGTCGCCCGATTTAAAATTTTTGCAGGGAGGTACTTAAAAAATCACCCAATCCGCTACTTGTAGCCCAATTTGGCAACATTGGTAGGCTGCCACCTTAATTTGGCAACATTGATAGGCAACATTGGTAGGTAGCCAACCGCTCGACCACCCGGCCTCGTAGTTGCTACGGTTTAGAAAGCCTCGACCACCCGGCCTCGTAGTTGCTACGGTTTAGAAAGCCTTGATGGCTTTCTAAACCGTAGCAACTACGAGGCTTGATGGCTTTCTAAACCGTATAGTTTCACTGAAATTCAAGAATATTACCTGGATATTTACGTCGATGTCTCCATTTGGCAAATTTTGCTTTCATGTAATATTCATCCTTAACACCTTTACTTAAGCTTTTCCATAGTTTTCTAAGACGCATATTTATTATTTTATTATTCTCCTTGATATATTGTAGTGACACTTGCTTTCTGTATTCTTGTGAAAATATCATAAAGGCATTAAGAGGATTAGGAATTTTCCGAGGTTGAGATGGAGGATAGGAGTTATCATTTCTATTGACGGATTTAGACAGTAGATCACATTCTAAAACGAAGAGAAAGTTCATTAATATTTTCCACGATTATTAAGAATAGTTGATGATTCACACAATTATTAAGACGTGAAAAATAAAATTAGCAGTAAGCTAAAAAAAATTCATGTCTAGACAGACTTGATGCTTAATTACGAAAATTCTAATTTAAATTACTATCTCAAATTTAATCTCAACATAGGAGGAACACTACATATTTTATGTTAACAAATACAAGAAGCATGTAATATTCTTACCAGATCCTGCTTCCATATTTATGTTTAATATTAATGTCTAATACAAATTCAAAATAAAATTCTACCAGTTATTTTGCATTTAAATTCTAAGAATATAAAAATAGAACTTCGAACGACAAAAATAAAATCGAAAGCATTCAAAATTGCTAATATTGTTCGAGCTTATTTAATGGAAAAAACTTAATTTTGAAGATAGGGATGGATTTTATTTTAAAAAATGTAAATGCTAATAACGAGAAAAAATCGTCAATTCCGACTCTACTGGAGATATGACACTAATCCTTTTCTCTCTCCACCCCCATCTTTAATCACCAAAAGTTAATAGCATCAATTCAATCCCCCTAAAAAACAAATTCCCTTGCAAAGTTTAAAAAATTTTCGTCAAAAAGTATAGGAATTATTAAGCTTCAAACAGGGTAAACGAAATCGCGACCATCCCACACATCTTAACATCCATAGTCAGTCATTTTTCCTTTATTAAAGTTTTGTACTGTACATTTTCGGCACCGTAAGAGCACAACTGAGAGTATTGACAAGGTACTGTACATATAAATTGTTACATAATATATGTTACATGATGAAGTACAGATAACATATATATAAAATAAAATAAAAAAATAAAATACAGAAAAATATAAGAGTAAACTAATCTAATGGTGAAATAAAGATATATACAATGGCACACCGAAATTATGACATTTCAATCAGTGTATAGTTGAAAGTACAACTACTGATACAGTAGCTTACACATATAGGGGAGATCGGGGCAAGATCGGCATGTTAAGCTTTACTTAAATTTTGTGTAATAAATACTGCTGTAAACTGAAAAAAAAGCTTTGCATATTGTCTATTGGAATGTTACCTTACTATAGAACTGGTTAAAATCAGTTTGGAAATAAAAATAATTAAAATAATTACAACTTTACAAGAAGAGAGAAATTGACGAAGTTGCCCCGGGTATAGGGGCAAGATCGGCAACTTCTCTCTTTTTGTAAAGTTGTAATTATTTTAATTATTTTTATTAAAGTTGCCCCTGGTATAGGGGCAACAGTAATGGGGCAAGATAGGCACGTATATAAAATTATGTTATTAACAATGTATAAGTTGGAATTCACTATTAAAACAAAGAAATACAAATCCAACACCCATTTAATATTATTACAACGAAATGCAAGTTCAAAGACATATATACATGAATAACAAATGCAAACATGTTTTCATTTATCATCTGTTTGATTTTTATCCTTTGCTTCTAATGTGGCTTTATGTTGCCGATCTTACCCCGCTAGTCATGATTTCGAAACATTAAGTACAACCCTGAGAACAGAATGCCAAGCCACGATCTGGCCACGTGAATAAGTTGAAGTTACATCCTTCTAACAGGAAAAGTAACTTTCGTTATCATGGAATTATAACAAAACCTGCCAATTCAATATAAATGGAAAAAAAATATTATATGGAATTGAACGAAAATGAAAATTTGCTTGATAATTCAACTACGCTTGTTGGAGAACAATAAAAACACTACACTCAACAAGCCATCAATAAAACTCAACTGCCTAACCTATAACCAAAGTCTCCTTTTAATTTGTTTTTTAAAAAAAGCGCTTGACAAACTTGCCCCGCATGCCGAAGTTGCCCCGATCTCCCCTAAGACTTAATTAATAAAGTAATTACAATAGCATATTTGTTAAATTAAGTACAGGACATTAAACAAGAAAGAAACAGTAATTATTACTACAACAAATCAGAATACATTAACATTCATAGACGTACAGTACATTACAGACGAACAAACAGATAAAAGCAAATGCTCTTACATAGTAATACAAACATGGTGCAGAGTTACGGGAGTAACAGCAGGTAATCGGGTAGCAGCGAAAGAAAATAACAAAACCTTAGATGATGGAGGTGCGCTGGAAATAGTATTTAATTAAGTCCACAAAAGCCTCAAAGATCCTGTCGTCTTGAAGAAGTGATCTTTCATGGCAGGGCCAGTCGTTGTCATGAGGGAGAAGAAAACGAATGGTGATCCTTTTGTCATTTAGCATGAGTCACTGGAAATGTAGTGTCGTACCCCATGGGATATTGCAGAGGCTGGTACAGTTGGCTTTGCCAAACCCGTTGAAGTAGCAGTTTAACCTGCCATGCTCAGTGATAAATTGAGTAAATTGATGTAGTAGTTAACGCATTTGGAAACCAAGTTCTCTTTGAGGTCGTTCGGCAGGAATTTCCTGGTGATTCTACCCAAGTCGGTGTTGTTCCACCTATTCTACCAGTAGGTCCTGTCCTCGTTAAACAGTTGTAGCTTTAGGTAAGAGGTGGGATTATCAGAATAAAGGCATTCTCCTAAAGAGAGCCTGGCAGCCTCCTGGGCAAGAGAGTTTGCCCTCTCGTTGCCGTAGATTCCAGCGTGCCCCTATCAGTTATAAGTGATTCGTCAAATATGCTCTTGGGTCGTATTTGGCTCTCCGGTCGTAGTTTGGGCAACACTGATTTAATGTGTAAAATTTATAAAGTACAAAATTTATAAATTAACTTTTAAAACTTTCTTTTAGATGTTTTACGGATTTATTATTATTGTTATTTGTTGTAATCAACATTAGTAACATGAAAAGATCTAAACAAATTGAAATTTAATCGAAGAAAATAACTTTAAGTCGTTTAAAATTTTAATGATTAATTGACTAATTAATCGTTAATATACACTGTCCTAATATAAACCAAATGCAAAATTCTTTAAAAGAGAAAATATTTCTGAGTAGGATGTTACACAAACAATTGATTTCAGTTTTGTATTGCAGCCACTATCAACATCTATACATCGGTACATCTATACAACTATATACATCGGTGGCTTTCAGCAAGGTCTGGACAGGATACCGTGATGCATCGCGGCAGTCGCCCAATTGGGTCCTTTGAGGTTGTGTGTGGGGTGTTTCTAGAGCGAATTTGGTTATTAGTTTTTTTCGATCTCAATTAGTTGGATTTCTTGTTATCTATTTTTGTTTTAAATGGGTTGGTATTCAGCACCAAATTGTAAAAATTCGCCGCCAAAGGTGTCAAATTGTTCCGTTTTCTCGCTGACAGATCCAGAAGAGTAATGATTTAAGAGTTAAGTTGTAAAGTATACAAATTATGCAAAATCTATCACAGATTTTTCGCAGATTTTATTTCCAGAGGCTTGGGTGAGTTCTTTAAATTGTAAAAGCGTCGATAAGCTGTTCCAAACAGAACTGACCATCTGCAAGGACAAAAAAGAATAAGTTAAAATAATACTAAACTATTAAAATTTTATATTCTTTCCATTAAATAATTTGCATTAATTTGAATACGATGCATTACGTTGATGAAATATATGTTTATAGTTTCGACCTACTTACACAACATAGTTTTAAGACATTTATCTCGTAAAACAACCAGATTCACATTTATATATTTGATCTTAATCGAGTTTTTCGTTACAAAATTTAAGAAAAAATCTTAAAATTAGATAATACACAAAGTGTCTTCTAACTTGTATCCACATGAGGAAATTAACAGTTCCATCGCGGAGTCGGCCTTTCTTTGAGGCTACTCATTAAATACAACATTTAAACAACGTTAAAATTTGCATAAAAAATATAAGCTTACATATTAAAATTGTGAACAGATAGCTATTAACTAAATCAAACAAAAACAATTAAAAATATAGATATGCAATGATTGCCAAAAAGAAAAAAAGAATATCATAAAGTATGAAAATGGAATAAGGCAACGCAATGCTTGCGTGATCTGCCAAGAAAGTGCCTTTCGAGAGGCCATTCTGTGGAAAAATGGCTCCTGTTTAAGTATTACGCCCATAAAGAAAACTCGGAAAACTCTACGCCGGTCAATCTGTTGTAGAAGAGCGAACACGCAACCAACCACCAGTGATAGTGGTTGTATCCACTCGACCACAAATGAGCAAGACTTAGTTTAATGTAATATTGAAAACCTTTAGTACGGTTTCTATTTTAGTTCATGTTAATAAATAAAATTAATGCTAATTTTTACAGTTTATAAATTTCTTATTATATCTTATACGGTATAACATTTAAAAACTGCAAATTTCTATTTCAAATATTGTTTTAAGTGATAATATAAAAATTTCGATAATTATTAACCTCAATTGTGAATTCCTTGCTGATTGGAACTGTTCCAAAATAATGAAATCCGACATATTCTCCATTTATTCTTTTCATAAACGTAATTATCTATAAAAAATTAAAAATGTGAAAATAAAATTTATATATAATAAATTGCTTACTTAATTATAAAATGAATGAGCAATTTAATTAGCATGTGATGTATATTGTTCTTACCTTCATCAAGTCATTTATATCCAGATGATTCATATTAAATACGTACAGTTCGTAAATTGGCTGTAATGACTGAAAAATTTTGAAATTTAAACATATTTTATTTTAAATATGAGTACAGTATACACAATTGAATTTATAATAATATAGTAATAATAATTTATTTACCTCTCTAATTATTTCTCCAACAGCCAGACTTACACCAATTAAAAATAAAACCAAACAGATGCCGACAATGAGAAAAAATGCGCGCTCCATATATTCATCAAAATTAATGACATAATAGAAACTGCAAGCCGTAGAATGTATAAAACACAAATCAACTAATGTGAAGTACGTTCCAAATGCATTATCATTCATTTCAATAACCTCGCACAATTCTGCATATTTATTCTCTTCTGTATAAATAACTGCTTTTATTGAATGTTGTCTCTGTCTGCAGTTTTTTAATTGCATAGTTATATCTTTGAATCTACTCGTAAAGACAAAGAATACTAACATTATGCATGCAGTAATATTAAGTATTACTCCCATAACAACCCAGTATATTAACTGATAAATAATTAGACATACTTTAAAATTAGTTTCATCTTTTGGCATTGGTAGTGAATTAGTAGCTAATGTCATGCCAATATTGTACGTAATACTGCCAAAAATCATACCAATATATACTATTGAATGCAATTTTACTTTTAATTTATGTAAAGTTGACTCCTCTCCAACATAATTCAGTTGTTGGAATCGAAATGAAAACTTTTTGCAGATAAAGGTCATAGTGAAGCACATTGTAATTATAAATACTAAGCCAATAAAAAATATTTTACTGACTAAAATACTGGCATCGCTATCTGTTATGTTGTATACAAAACCTGCGCAATTCTCAATGCAAGTATCTTTATCGGTAAAAACCAAATAAATTGATATAAAAGCAATTATCCAAAAGCTTAAAGTTATCGCTAAGCGATAAAAGTAATATAATTTTCTTTGTATCTTATGTGTATTGCATGATTCGATAATGTCAACGCCAAAGCATTTTAGCGCAAACGTGAATGGTTTACAGTAACAGTTGAGACATAGTCCGATTTCTTCCATTTAGAAACCTGTAAATATTAAAATATATATATTTAATGAGAGTAGAAGTAATTTATTAATTTAAATAATTAACTTTCTTATTATATTCATAATAATGGAAGGTGGTAAATTGAGTCATGCAACGGCGGATTTAGAGGAATGCACAGGACACAACTGCTTTCTTATTCTAGATGTTTTTCCCGAGCAATACCGAATACCTAAGGTAGTAAAACAATTATAAAATATATTGTTTCCTTTCTACACTTCCATCTAAAGATTTCTGGAGCTGCCATTGTAGTCAAGATTACAATTAATATTGACAAGAAAATCGGGAAGGGATGATTCTAGTCATGTGCGGTAGTTGACGTGCGTCAATGGCTTGTTCCCTTTGAAAATCATGTAATACAGACATTCGTTAAATTTTTATGATAACCTAACCAGTTTTTTAACATATTTAGTTTACATTTTTTTATATTATTAGGAAAAGATATTTTTGGTAACTTTATGTAATATGAAATAAATGAAAGTTATTTATAACGAATTTCATGAATTTAATTAATTTATTAAAAAATTAATTTTTTGTCCGCATTTGTGACAAATGACACTCAAATCTTCAATGTGTACCTCCAATATGAAAACTTTATAGTTAAGTTAACAAAAAGTTTATTAAATATAAGAAATGCTTCGGAACTTAAAGCACATCTTCGATGACGCCAGCAGAAAGATACAAAAACAAAAGATATTAAGAAAACGTAGAGGAAGCAGGATAATTCGAACACAGGAAAGAACTAAGAAAAGAACGAATACCAGCAATGCCAAGAGAAGACGATCCAAATTAAAAAGAGCGAGGAGGAGTAAGAAAAAAAGGACAAAGGGAAGTAGAGAAAAAAGATCTCATAGTAACGGCAGAAAAAAACAGGAAGTCAATAGAACGGCAATCTTCAACCACAACTGGAAACGGAATTACAGTACTAGATTCCTGAATCTTGCAAACAAACGGCTCTTTTCAGAGCTATGTTTTTATTGGTGAATAATAAACAACGTTTAATGCATTATATGTCGTAGATTCGGTTTTATTTTAAATTTTGAAGCGTTTCGAATATACAATTTAGAACGTCGTTTAGAGTAAAAATTGATTTTTCGATTATTTAATAATTTAAATTTTATGTAAATTTCAAATAAATTTTTTACTAATGTAGATATATATAAGTTGTTTTTTTTTGTATATATAGACCTAAACATACGAAATTTTATGTTTAATAAAGAAGATTTAAGAAGCGAGGAATGTAAAACAGAATATTTATGTTAATATTTATGAAATAACTTTAAAGAAACAGAGCAATTGTGACATGGTTACAATGCCGAGCTGAAATTTTTAATCATATTTTTAATATACCGGTCTTTAATTTAAAATATATGCTCTCCACCACAAATTATTAGTGTCCCCTTGTACAGTACATCATTCTTTTCCTTTAACAATGGAGTCGTGCCGGTCATTTATCTAACTCCTTTCAGGGGAAATTTTTGAATTAAAATAACGTCACGTCCGGTTTGCATCGGAAGTTCTTGTATAGTTAACCGGGAGAAGGTTTCCACACCTGATCTCGTCTTTTATTTATCTAACTATATTCTCGAGATTAGAGAAAGACAGACGGACGGACGATAGTGGGAATTTATAGGTCTACAGTTTTTAAATTGCAGCCAAACCAAAATGCATTTCGGACTTTTTTGGAGTCCCTCTTCAGTTGTGGTTTGATAAATTCCAGGTGGTTATTAATTAATTAAACAAGTCTCTCTATTTGGAACTGTCGATTGCTTGAAGGAATAACCCAATGAAATTAAAATAGGTACACTTACTATTTAAGAAGGGGGACAAGAATAGAACTGAAAAACATTGCCAATAGCGAGCCCCGTAAAGTTTTAAATGTAATATGTAATACAAGAAAAACGAATTAAGGTGCAAAAACTGATCGCATATCGTTATTTATTGGAAAATGTCACAGTGAACGTGGTTACGCTATCGCATGGCGTTGAGGATCCAGTTCAGGTTCCACAATACCGGTACATTTCCATTGTGATGGACTTCGGTACATATCGGTATTCCAGGCGGTGTACTAAACTGCGGAATATAACGTCTCAGGAGTGATGCTCCGCATATGTTATGGTATGCTATCTTTTAAAGCACTTAGGTTTGGGACACCTCCACGATACACATTTGATTACAGCAACGATTGAAGCAACAGACCACTCAGCGTTCTCTACCGGCAACCTTTTTCTTCTTTCATTCTTCGTTCCCCTTCTTAAATAATAAGTGTACCGATTTTGGTTTTATTTGATTATTCCTTCAAGCTACCTACAGCTCCAAATAGAGAAACTTATTGTATAACCACGAGGTATAATAAAACAAAATATATAAAAATTACATTAAAAAGGTTCAAATAACCATGAAGACCCTAGAATTAAAAAAAACGATGTTTTCTTATATGTACTGTATAATAAATTCCATCTTTGTTCTCTTTTTCCTTTATAATCGATTCAACCGCAGATAACAATACACATAATTAACAACAGTTAATGGCAAACTACAATAGGATTTAGAAGTAAAAGTGAGTTGTTTATCTCACATCGAAACCTCTGGAGAATTGACCAGAGTTCTCGATGTGATTTATTACAGCAAAATATTTAATCCGTTATTATAAACATTTACAATCATTAACTGCAGCAGCAACAACTATCAATGTACGGTACATTAATTTTCATATTAGAGATGTTGCGGCCGTCGTATTAAGCCCAAAACGACCATCCGCCCAGACGGCGGACGGTCGAGCGCCGCCATCTGGCAATTCTAGACGGTTGATAATGGCATTCGCTACGCTATGGCGAGTAGAAGATCGGTTTAAACTTCATGTTTTTTTGTGTTTGGGTTTAAAATTATAATCTATTTTATTAAAATAATGATTATTTAAACATTTACGAATAATAGTGTAAAGAAACAAACGATTTTAATCCAGAAATTATTTAATTATTCAATTTTTTAGCAAGTGATGCGAAGTGCCTATATAATTTACATATATTTGTCTTCATAATAGCTTATCATAAGGTAGGTTTGTACTTTCACGGCATCTGCTACCATCGACAGCGTAATACGTTGGTAAATTTTCTAAAAATTAATTTTCCGATTCCCCTTTTTCTCGATTCCCCTTTTCCTCTTCCCCTTTTTCTCGGTTGCTTCGACCCAACACTTGCTCGCGAGTATCTCGACAAAGCTCTTTCTCTCTGTCGACATTCCACCCTGTTGTTTATCATCGCGCCGCATTTGTTTTACAATTCGAAAAAGTTTTCGTCCCATCTGAGTTCTGTCATTAACACACCCTCTTGACCCGATTCTATCTTCGAAACTTTCCGACGTAAAAGTTTCGTAATTAGTCGTAATTTCGACGCGCTTTTACGACCCTCACACATAAGTAAACTGTATGTGAGCCGCTCATTTGCCAAAATGATAAGTTCATAAAAGAAAAGATAGAAAATATGTACAGTATTGATAAATTTTTATACATTTCTTATTTAACGGCCATAAAAATTATTTCTATTAATGATGTCTCCAAACTTCAACGAATTTTTCGCAGAAAAATAACTTATCAGAAAACTTTCGTCATTGCTTATACAGTGGAACCTCGGTATACGACCTTAATCCGTTCCTGGTGTTTGGACTTATACCGAATAGGACGTATACCAAACCAACCTTTTCCATAAGAAGTAATGTAAAAATGATTAATCCGTTCTCATGTAAAAAAATGGCTGGCTTTAAGCACCTCGCTTTCCTCGCTAGTTTCTGCTTGATTTTTCATAAGATCAGCATGTATCCTTTTAACTTTCTCGCAAATAATTTCTTCCGATACGCTGTCGCCGGCACACTGTTTTTCAGTTATCCAAAGCAAAAGCAATTTCTCGACATGATCTAATGTCTTCGATCTCTGTTTAGAAATTGATTTAACCCCTTTCGCAACGTTAGCAAATTTAATAATGTCTTTATTTTTCACGATTGTCGATATCGTCGTTCTCGGAATACGGAATGCAACAGTTAAATCTCGTTAAATCTCGAACACGCGTGCCACCTTCATATTTCTCAACAATCTCTTTTTTCAGTTCCGTTGTGATTCTAGTCATTTTTTTATTTTTCTGTTGCCCTTTTGCAATTCATGATTAATAAAAATAATAAAATGTTACTTACAAATTAAAATCAGAAGAAATTTAACAAAGTTATAAACCGTAGCACCGCGAACGTCTAGTCTAGTGTAGTACACCGATAGTGCTACTTGTTCATAGATGGCGCGTATAATTGAATTAAGTCGTATACCGAACAAAAGTCGTATACCGAGCAAAATTTGTTTCGTCCAAACAGGACGTATTCCGAATTGGACGTATTCTAAAGCAGACGTATACCGAGGTTCCACTGTACTTGTTTTCGTCGCGGAGTGTCCCTCCGCGACGAAAACAAGTACAGTAATACTTCGACTTACGCTACCCCGACTTACGCGAACCTGGAGTTACGCGATTTTCAAATCTCGTCAATTCCTCTTTTGTTTCAGCGCCACGCAACTCTCGATTACTCACTCCCTCTCACTATTGTTCGGCTTCATGTTCGGACTTGTTGCGCGGAATCGACACACAGCTACAATTTATTTTGTGTTATTTATTTCTGTGTTTGTTATATCTACGGAGACTTGAGAGACTCTATGTGGTGATTTCTTGTAACCGTGAACAAATCAAAAGACGAGATAAGATTAACGAGAACATTTATTAGCTTACATNGCGCGGAATCGACACACAGCTACAATTTATTTTGTGTTATTTATTTCTGTGTTTGTTATATCTACGGAGACTTGAGAGACTCTATGTGGTGATTTCTTGTAACCGTGAACAAATCAAAAGACGAGATAAGATTAACGAGAACATTTATTAGCTTACATACTTCCGACTTCGATTTTACACAAATTGCGAAATTATACCCCGACTTACGCGAATTCGACTTACGCGGTTATCGCTCGGTCCCACCTATCGCGTAAGTCCGAGGTATCACTGTATAAGCAATGGCGGTGCACACTCGGTAAGTAATCCTACAATTTTTTGTTTATAGCGTAGTTTATACGGATTATTCCCCCCAAAAAAATATACGTATTTTGGAAATGTTGAGTAGAATTAGTCTAGAATCGATTAATTTTATAGAAGAAAACCTTTCAAACAGCCGTAGTCCGTAAACTTGACACGTGTCCGGCTGTGATTGGAAGGACTCGTAAGAAATCGAATTCCTAAGAATGGAACGTATCTATGATCTTATAGGGGGGTCGTGGTTAAAAATATAAAAATCTTTAAAAACAAAATATGATAACAGATGGCGCCTCTAAAGTTTTAAATACTGCCCGTTATTTTTCTCAGCGTTATTCATTTCTTCGTTTATTTTTAAAATCGATCGCACAAACATTATCGCACAGATCTTTCAATGACACAATGATGACGTCATGTTTTAAAATATCAATACATGTACTAAAAATTTTTATTAATATTAATTTTAAGCTAATGCATAAAAATTTAATACACAAAAAAATTAGTTTTAGGCTATAGCAGTGAGTCGAATTACATAGAAGCAGGTTTACGTGATTTTTTGATTAAGTTCATTTCAAAGTTAAAAATCCGACAACGAGTTGCTTAACTTTCCCGGCAGCATTTAAAACTGTATTTGGCACTATTGTTATGATAATTTATTTTTTAAATTTTTTATATTTTTAATTCTTCTAAAATAACAAGGAACTTAATTTTGAGGGTAGGGATGAGTTTTATAAAAAAAATTGTAAATGCTAATAACGAGTAAAATCGTTATTAAGCCCGACTCTACTCGTCCCCCTTTATCTCCACATTCTGTCGAGCTTTAATTACTAAAATTTAAAATCATCAATCCACCTAATACACGAACCTTCCTGCAAGATTTCAAAAAATTTCGACAAAAAAGCACAACAGTTATTAAGCTTCAAAAAGAATGAAAAAATCGCGTTCCCCACACACAGACTAACATTCATACATACAGAAATAACCCCGAAGTTTTTTGCATTTCTCTATATTTCAAAGTCCCTCGAGTCCAAAAATGTAAAAAAAAAATTATCTGTCCGATTGCCACATTTTCCCTGTGTTATATATAACAGAGACGGAAAGTAAAAATTGCAACTTTTTAAATGTTTTTTTAACTTATTATTGTAACTAAATTTTATTTTTACATCTATCCAATGGTTGATATTATTTCCAAAAAATAAGAAAAAAGATTCTAGACTATAACCGCATCGCAGGCACGAGATGGAATCCAGGAAAGCTACTATAAAATCTTTTTCGGGATATTTCGGGCTCTGATCCTCACTTCCTGACGCTCTCATTGCAAGCCTGGCCAAACCCACGACTACTTGAAAAAACGTTCTCTTGGTTCCCAAAAGTTGGGAAGAGTAAAATAGTATTAAGATTCTACACTATAAATTATAAGAGAAATACTTAATTTAAAATTAGTCTGTTAGGATAAAACATAATACATTATAGAAAAATAAAGACGTAAATTAATTGAAATCTAAATGAATCGCAGCTACAGATTATATAACATAAATTTCACTAAAATCTTAGCATAAATTAGATCAAGTTAATTAAAAAATTACAAAATAGAAGGAAAATACATTATTAATCGCTTATTAATTCATGTAGTTTTACTCATTATATATATATGTGTATATATATAATCTATATCTATATCTATATCTATACTACTATATAAAGAGACAACGTATTTTTCGTTTGTGACCACTACTGAACCAATCGTTACCATTTTAACTGTAGCATCTTTATAACCCCCGGAATGTTTACCACTAACCAAACCTGCAGATTTTTTTGTTAAACATTCATATAAATTAAAAGATATCATCTAGGGTTAAGGCTTTTATGTCCAACAGATGGCGCTACGAGTATGACGCCCTAAGTTTGCTTTTCTGTGAGGATGAACTAAAGCAGATCATCTTCTATCTATCTATATAAATAAAAATGTAATGTTCGTTTGTTCCTACCAATTCCTTTGAAATTTTCACACAATTCGATTACGCACGTGTTTTTATATAATATACATGTC